>NC_133409.1:162392500-162692500 GCF_049350105.2 Macaca mulatta | reverse complement strand
AAGTCTGTGCTCTCCAGCTGCGCTTGGCGATAAGATTTATTTAATGACACGTGTGACCCTAAGACTATTTGTGATGGCGAATACCACAGATTTGACTGGGTAATGTGATATCTGTTATTTGCTTTAAGTTAACTTTAGCCTTTAGCACAGTGCGATGGAAAGGGCACCAAACTTGTGATCCAGAAGACTTGGGTTCAAGTTTCAGATTTGACATTAGCTTTGCTTCTGCAAATCTGAGGACCCTATTTTCTTAATCCATGAAATGGGAATAATAATACCCAATTCACCTTACACAGTTGTGAGGATTCATTGTAATGGGCTTTGTAAAAATATAAAGTGCTATATAAACATAAAGGTGTTAATCTCCTGTCTTTGGTGATAGGCTAAAAAGACATACTTGTTTCAAATTTTGGAAGCTCTAATTTGCATAATCTTACACATTCTCTTTCTCTATTTTTAACTCTATTTTTTCCCCCTTCAGATTTTTTTTCTGTTAGGAGTTACAATATCTGTCTTCATCTGGGCTTTGCCTCAAGGTGTATAAACTGAAAGCATTATCTCCAGTGCAGTTTGTCAGTGTCTTGGCATATTTGAAATTTTTAGTACTGCATTCAGTATGTGAAAGCTGCATCCTATGTAAGACCATAGAATATCTAAACAGATGTTCAAATTTCAATCATGAAAATCCTAGCACATTCCTTGCTAGAGATGAAGCACTGAGGACAGTACAATCACCACCTTAAAACAAACCACCCAAGCACAGCTTTGGCTGCACAGATTGGAAGGGAATTTGGTAATTACACTCTTTAGTTCTTCTGTGAATATAACCAATCTGGGCAATTTGGGCACCAGAGTGGATTTTTAGGCATGAATTATCTGGTTAAGTTAGCCAGATAATTGCCAGCTGTCTCCCATGCTTTCTGCTCTGGAGACCCCAGCCTGAGTAATTGTCTTCTGTTTACTCATGCAAGCAAGTTGCTGGTTTCCATTTTCAAACAAAAACTAACTGCATGTTAGAATGGTATTTTAATTGAGCTATTTTTGTTGCTGATTCAGAGATTCCCCCACCCTTTGCCAAAGGAGTTGCCCAGATCAGAACCCATTAATTTAGTTGATTTGAGGGGGGGTTCCCTTGTTGACTTTGGGGAAGACATAAATATTATAAAAGAGATTTAGAAGTTGATGGTATGAGGTTTTCTGAAACATTCGAAACTTATCTCAAATTCTGACCAAACATTTTTCTACTGATTTTCCTAACTAAATGGAAACTCCAGCTGTATAAATAGTGATTTTTGTTTGAAAATATTTTTTCTCTTGATTTTAGGACCATCGAGGGAATTAAATTATAAATAAGTAGCAGGAAAGAACAACTTTGTCAATGTGAAACAGAATGCAAAATTACTCACATTTTGAACTGAGTTCCAGAACGTAAAGCAACACTTTAGCATGGATTGCTGGAGCGAGCTGCTCTTTAGGGAGGAGGAAGAGGCTTACTGAGACGTTTTATTTGTTTCTTTATTTTATTGATTATGTATTTGCCATTTCTCTGTTAGATCTGATTTTAATACTGCAAGTCTTTCCACTGATTACAAGTGCAGTGACATGTCCCTCTGCAACCATCATTTTCCGCCCATTTTTTCTTTCGTCTTTTTTAAAGAGACAAGGTCTCCCTCTGTCACCCAGGCTTGCATACAGCGGTGTGATCAGAGCTCACTGCAGTCTCAGTGTTGCCCAGTCTCACTGTGTTGCCCAGACTGGTGTCAGACTCCTGTGCTCAATCCTCCTGCCTCGGCCTCCCAGAGCATTGAGATTACAAGCATGAACCACTGTGCCTGGCCCTCCTCCAATTTTTTCTTAGGAAAAAAGAGAATTCATACTTCATTTACCTGACAGTCCTCATCCCATTGAAGTGTATATAATGGAAATACGTACATTTATGACCAATATTGGTCCCTTTCTTCCGGTAGGTTTGAGTTTTGATTATAGACTTTGATAGAGAAAGCAATGGCGCCACAACCCAGCCAAGGTGCCCCATCCGTACTTCCTCATCTCTTGCAGTGAAACTCCCTTATCAAACATTACATGCTATCTGGCCCCCTTTGTCATACTTTCTTGCACTCCACTTATTACATATCAAGGATTTGCCATGTTGTGGTAAAATTGATTTCATCACGTATTTTGAACTCTTATTTAAGGGAGTTGTTTTTCTTATATTCTTCATTCCACAAATACTTAACCAAGGCATATTTTGCCACAGGTACATGACTTCCAAAGAAATCATAATGATAGTTATCCAAAAAAATTAAAATAATTTAGTAATGTCCACATCGTCTTACTTTAAACACTCACTCTTCCAGAATGTTCCAAAGGAACAAATGGCTGCGGTGACTTTTAACTTTAGCCCCAGCCTACTTCCAGCTAAGGCAGTGCTCACTGCAGATCTATGTATTCATTGGTCCAAAGAAAGAGAGACGAAAACTTGGCTCCTGAGTATTTCGAGTGAATGATTCACGATTCTGTACATGGGAGGCTTGGCTCCTTCTCTGTCTCTCAGGCTTCTTGGTAGGAAGTCAATGATACCAGTAGAAAAAGGCTGTTTTTTCTGACTTAGGATTTGGTCTGCTCTCTGCAACCCACTAGAGAAACTGAAGTTTTCTTTCCATAATGATCTGAAGTGTTGATAGTTACCATCTCTGTGAAAGCTCATTAAAAATGACTTATTTTCCTTTGGAAGGAGAGGTCACATGCTGGAGCTAGCAGTGGAATATCAGGACCAAGGATCATAAGCCTCCTGCTGTAACTCTGGTTTCCAGATTTATTTGAGCCTACTTCTGCCAGAAGTAAATTTAGTGGGCATCTTGAATGGGGAAATGAACAGATGGTCAAGGAGAGGGAAAAGGGTCAGGGGTGGGAAGACCCCAAAATCCAGTGTGGCAGATAAGGGGTGAGGGCATTCGAAACACACAGTTTACTATTTTAACCATTTTTAGGTGTATGATTCAGTCGCATTAGCTACATTTACAATGTTATGCAACCATCATCCATGTCTAGATTTTTTTCACCATCTCTAACAGAAAATCTACCATTGAACAATAACTCCCCTCCCATCCCTCTAGTCGCTGGTAAGTTCTATTCTACTTTCTGTCTGTGTGAACTTGACTACTCTAGATACCTCATATTAGTGGAATCATAAAATATTTATCCTTCTGTATCTGCCTTATTTCACTTAGCACAGTGTCTTCAAGTTTCATTCATATTGTAGCATGTATCAGAATCTCATTCTTTTTATCTCTGAATAATACATTCCATGGTATGTATGAGGCCCCATTTTGTTTATCTTTTCATTCATCAATGGACATTTGAGTTGTTTTCGTCTCTTGGCTATAGTGAATAATGATGCAATGAAAATGGATGTATGAGAGTATCTTCTGTTTGAGTCCCCTTTAAAAATTCCTTTGGGTATATATCCAGAAGTGGAATTGCTGGTCATATGGTAATTCTGTGTTTAACTTGTGTTTTTGTTTTTGTTTTTTTGAGACAGAATCTTGCTCTGTTGCCCAGGCTGGAATGTAGTGGCATGACCTCGTCTCACTACAACCTCCACCTCCTGGGTTCAAGCGATTCTCCTGCCTCAACCTCCCAAGTAGCTGAGATCATGCCTGGGTAAATTTTTTTGTATTTTTAGTAGAGACAGGGTTTCGCCATGTTGGCCAGGCTGGTCTCGAACTCCTGACCTCAAGTCATCCGCCCACCTTGGCCTCCCAAAGTGCTGGGATTATAGGCGTGAGCCGCCATACCCGGCCATATGTTTAACTTTTTGAGGAACTGTCAAACTGTTTTCCACAGCGGGTGTCCCATCTTACAATCCTACTAGCCATGCACAAGGGAGTTGAGGCAGATCCTTGCTTTGACCCATCTGCATGTCACCCAACCTTTTTTTTTTTTTTTTTTTTTTTTTGCTAACCAGCAGTTTGCTCACCAGGCCTCACCCTCATTCATCACTGGGTCTCCTTTTGCTGTTTGCTGAGTCTGCCTGCCCCTTGGTGTTGGCTTTGGCTAGAGAAAGAAGCCTATTTGTTTTGCTACTGACTTGGTTGGACATGCATGCCAGCCTGTTTATGAGGTGCTTTCTCTGGCTGAGGGAGTCAGGGGGCTGTTCGACTGTATTCTTTAGTATTAAGTTGAGCCAGCACAGCGAAGTGTGCTTGCCCTGCCTCCTCCAGAAACAATCTGCCTTTGAGTCTTTTCATTCTCTTGGTAACTGTCTTCTTAATAGCTGTGGCTTCATCTGAATGAAAAATTTATCTTGTGCTGCTTACCCAAAGGAGAGGCTCCTCACATGTCAGATATTATTTCACCAATTATCTCGGTAACTTCTGTACTTTTTATTTCTGAAAGTAAAGTTGAGAATGATGCAGGTTTCCACAACATGCAGTGTTTCATGCATTTTTATCCTTCCGTAGTTATAAGAAACAAAGTAAAATTTAGAATTATTTGAAGTACTTTAACACCTTCATTTGATATGTTGTGTGTATATTTATATCTGGACACAATTCTTTTCATTGATCAGTATAGACAAAGCATTTAGAGGACAGTTAAGTTTCTCCAATAATCATGTTTAAAGATATCTCAGGCCCAGTGAGGTGGCTCATGCCTGTAATCCCAGCACTTTGGGAGGCCGAGGTTGGTGGATCACCTAAGGTCAGGAGTTAGAGACCAGCCTGGGAAACATGGTGAAACCTCGTCTCTACTAAGAATACAAAAATTAGCCAGGCATGGTGGCAGATGCCTGTAAATCCCAGCTATGCGGGAGACTGAGGCAGGAGAATCACTTGCACCCAGGAGGCGGAGGTTGCAGTGAGCTGAGATCACGCCACTGCACTCCAGCCTGGCCGACAAGAGCAAACTGTCTCAAAGAACAAAGAAAAAAAAAAAACCTCAAATCTATTTTTTAAATTTAACCTTTGAAACATTTGTGTGACGCAGGTGGCTCATGGGCACCACCATCTTCTTTCGGCAGATAAGGAAACTAGCCTGCCTGTCAACACAGAAAGCTGGGTCTGCTCCAGAATTGCTGTGGGGTGCAATGGCAGTTGCGGAGACAAGAGGGATGCAGGGGTCTGTGGACCAGCTCTTCTCAAAGTCCATGACTGCCCCTCTTGGCTCCATTCTTTGTCTCTTCGTAGAATTACTCTGTGGGGTCTGCGTGTAGTGATTCTGCACTCCAACATCTAACTTCCCTGTGCCTTCCTATTTACAAAAGACAGTTTCTTGACCTGATATCCCCAGTTTTGGATTATTAGTAACTTTTTTTGTAGCCTGTAGTGCTTCAGATACTGTCTCAGCCTGTGTGAATTCTGGTAGCATTATTGCCTTATAGAAATTATTTGACAGGCCGGATGCAGTGGCTCATAATCCCGGTGCTTTGGGAGGCTGAGGTAGGCTGATTGGTTGAGCCCAGGAGTTCGAGATCAGCCTGGGCAACACAGCCAGACCCCCATCTCTTCAAAAATATTTAACAGGGCATGGTGGCGCACGCCTGCAGTCTTGGTTACTCGGGAGAACGAGAACCCGTCTCTAAAAAGAGCAATGCTAGGGGCAAGAATGTCTATCTTTTTTTTTTTAAGCTGGTATTCCCATTCTGCTCCCCAATTTATCTTCACCTCTTTCGAGGTGAGTGCTTCGTGATGACCCTAACATTTAATTAGTCTAAACAAAAGAAAAATTATTAGAGAGTTAATTGTGTGTGTCTGTATTGCATGTCTTCCATCAAATTAAAAGTTATTGCATTTTATTTATTTTACCTTGATTTCATATCAAGTACTCTACCTAATTTTTAGCTTTTAAAATGACAGAGGCTGGGCTCAGTGTCTCACTCCTATAATCCCAGCACATTGAGAGGCTGAGGTGGGAGGATTACTAAAGCCCAGGAGTTCAAGACCAGTCTGGGCAACATAGTGAAACCAGGTCTCTAAAAAAGAAATTAGCCAGGCATGGTGATGTGCACCCATGTTCCCAGCTACTTGGAAGGCTGAGGTGGGAAGAGCAGTTGAGCCGAGGAGGCAGAGGCTGCAGTGAGCTATGTTCGTGCCTCTACACTCTAGCCTAGGCAACAGAGCGAGACCTTGTCTTGAAAAATAAAAATAAAATAAAATAAAATAATAGAATGCTCTTCCCAGCTACAGTGTAAGGTTTTTATATGTTAGTGTCCCCGTGGTATATTGTATGTTGTAGGAACACACCCATATTTATTATATGTTATGGTGTTTTTAGGCAATGAGATTTTTAATATTAACTACTCATGATTCGTAACAAGTTCAGTCTTTATGAAATAAACTTCATTTAAATCCTTGAATTCCATTTTTAAGTGCAGCTACAGTTGATACCTTAGACAAATGAAAGGTTTGTCTACTTCTTAGTTCATTCCTACAGAAAACAAGAACATCTAGTATCTAATATGATCCCCGTGGGCCCTCAAGAAATACTAGTCTTTTTTAGAAAGTCGAGTTGTGGGTCTGTTTGTCTTTATTGCATTGTGTCTGCCTGCCTTGTTATTGCTGTGTCTAGAAGAAAATGAAGACAATTAGCATAGCTCCTTTCCTTGCTGTTTTGTACAACTTTTGTGTCCTCACCCAGAAGTAAGATCCTTGGAAATGAAATGCTGTGTCAGAAACCAGACCAAAAAAAAACACAACAACAAAAGAAAACACGTTTTCATAACTATTCGATTCAAGACTTTGTTGCTAGGTCTTGGAAAATGTTGTATGTCAACCCAAAGGTCTTGGGAAGTCCCCCTGAGTCATGAATGGGTGTGGTAGGACTGGGATGTGGACCTCTGGGCTTTGCTTCTGATGATAACTTCCCCTAGGGCAGCAGTCATGCTGGGGACAGCCGTTTTGTCTATTTATCCCTATGCCTTGCACTGTCTCTGTCATATAATGGATGCTCAATACATGTCTTTTGAACTGAATTGCATTGGCCTGGCCATGGCTTGAGAGCTTGGACCAATAATACCCTGAGTGTCAAGTTCGTCCTCAGTCGGGCTGGAGAGTCGAGAGCAGGTCATGGTGAGTTGGTCTTTTTGTGTAAGAATCCCTAGTGGCAGCAGCGCCTTGTACTTAAAAATAGAATACTCCCAACGTCATCTTCCTTCCCAGGATGACAAGGCATTGAGAAAATTAGAATGTGTATATTTTCTCCCTTTTTTTTTTTGTTTGAGACGGAGTCTCGCTCTGTCCCCCAGGCTGGAGTGCAATGGTGCGATCTCAGCTCACTGCAACCTCTGCCTCCCGGGTTCAAGCGATTCTCCTGCCTCAGCCTCCCGAGTAGCTGGTATTACAGGCCCGTGCCACCAAGCCTAGCTAATTTTTGTATTTTTAGTAGAGATGGGGTTTCACCATGTTGGCCGGGCTGGGCTGGTCTCGAACTCCTGACCTCGTGAGCCACCACGCCCGGCCTCTACATTTTCTAAGACATGCATTTTTTCATTTGTACATATGTATCTGAGCGTTGATCCCCCCTCTACATTTGTTTATATAAAACAATGGTACATCTTGTAATCAGTAGCTTCTTAGAACTGAGGAATTCATTTTCTCATCACTCTGAAAGGCAGTTTAGCACAGTACAGTAAGTCTTCACTCCATAGGTTCTTGAAAGTTGCAATTTTAAATGAATGAGGCATAATGAAACCAATTTGACCATAGGCTAATTGATATAAATAAGACTTAAGTTCCTTCCAAAATACGTACAATATTAAACATTGAAATAAAGGTAAGCTATACATACATTTAAGAAAGATTAATTTTAAACAAGTAAGATGATGATTTAATCATATTAAGAAAATGGAAAATGAATTGTGCAATTCACCCCCTGTGTTATTTATTTATTTAGAGACAGAGTCTTGCTGTGTCACCCAGGCTGGAGCTGGAGTACAGTGGTGCAATCTTGGCTCCCTACAACCTCTGCCTTCTAGGTTCAAGCGATTCTCCTGCCTCAGCCTCCCTAGTAGCTGGGACTACCTGGCTAATTTTTGTATTTTTAGTAGAGACAGGGTTTCACCATGTTGGCCAGGCTGGTCTCAACTCCTGGGCTCCAGTGATCCACCTGCGTCGGCCTCTCAAAGTGCCAGGATTACAGGCGTGAGCCACCACACCTGGCCCTCTGTATTTTTGATGGGACGGGTGGTTCAACATTTAGAGAGAACCTAAAAAGTTAAAAGTAAAAGCAAAGAAGTCTTAATAACAAAAAGCAACTTCTTGCAATGTCACTGTTTTACTGCAACTTAATAAAGAAATGTGGCCAATTGTCTTTCTTGGATAGTATCAGGGTAGAGTGTAATAAGTTAGGTTAACATATTAGCTTGCGTCTTGTCAGGGAAAATAGGTAGATCCTCAGAACACAGAAGAAGGAGGGACCTCCACGTTGTCCTGTTTAGTGTTACACTGAAGAAGAGTATGACCAGCCAGTGCTTGGCGTTCTGCGGCTTGGGACACATGTTGGGGGGAAGGGCACTGCCTTTCTTGTGAGCTTTCTTGCCCAAGGGACAAATGAGCTAAGCAGTACTACATTATTAGTGGGGTGTGTGTGTGAGAGAGAAAGAGAAAAGAGAACAGAGCCTGTAAGTCTTGCCATTTTGCTTTATCAGACAACCCACCCCCACCCCTCAGCCTAGGAATGCAGTCTTAACCCCAAGCCACTGCTTTTTCTGCTTGCACCTCTAAACTTGAGCGGGTCTTGGGGGCAGTTCACCAGTGCACCAGACTACACTACTCACGGCAATCTTTTTTTTTTTTTAAACAGTGATTTGCACTGATCTAGCCTCCAAGGGGTAAGGGCCGAGATGAAACAGAGAATTTATTTTTATATTGTGTCATCTGGTGCAGAGACTGCTACATAATCAGGAGTCAGAAATCTAAAGGAATAGGCTGTGAAATCATTTTATCCATGAGTTGTGTTACAACACATTCATTCACTGTAAACAATCACCAACAGTCATTGCCATAATTTATTCTTGGCAGTAAATTGGGTTTTCAAGTGACAGAGTAAGCCATCAGAATTAAGCAACCAGGAGCCCCAGTTCATGTGTGCTGGAAAAGATGTTTGCGAGACTTCAGGTACCGCTACCTCATTAGAGGTGAGCAAGTGGAGGCCCAGAGAGGGCAGATGACTTCCCCAAGGTCACACAGTGGGTTAGGGCCATATCAGGGATTAGAACATTGGTAATCCATCACATTCTGTCCTTAAGCCTTTCTGCTCCACTTCCTGTTAACATAATGGGCAGGATTTTAAACTCCAGTTTCATTCCTGGGGATTGATATGAAAGGTTTTTCACTAGTCCAATCCCATTTTCCTTGTCCAGGCAGATGACAGGTAGTAATTTCAGAAACTGAGCAAGGGATGGTGAAAGCTAGATTGTAGTGGGCTCTTTTTGGTTTGGTTGTTATGAGTGCTCTCAATGCGAAGCTTAGAAACCTCTCCAGAGAAATAATAAACAGCTCTCCAAGGAGCACTCTCGCAGACTAGCATGTTGCCTTGCTTGCTGGTGTATATCTTCCTGTAAATCCCTGGTATCCAGTGCCCATACAGGAGAAACTGGCTGACTTGCTTTCTTGCTCTTTTGTATGACAGACAATCAGAAATGTAACTCTGGTGCCTTGTCATGTGCCCAGAGTAAGTTAAATGTGTTTGCCTTTAATATGTATATGTATACACACACACACACACACACACACACACACACACACACACACACACAACGGTTAGAACATAGATGTTTTTAAAATACGATTTTTTTAGGGAATATGTAAAAACTGGCATCTCTTCAGATAGACATAGAGGTACTAAAAAACCTTGGTTCATATGACTTGTTTGTATACTCCATGTAGTGTATTTTACACAGTATCTAAAGGTGTTGCCTGATTTTGAATTAGTTAAAAGACAGGTTTGAGAGGTGGGAGAAGAGTAGGTTGTATTTCTTGTCTCATCTGAGGAACTTTATATTCCTAAAGTCTATAATTAGGTGCTTGTGTTGATTGTTTACTGAAACAAAGCTGAAGGTGGGGTTGAGGGGAGTGCCACATGGTGGGAAACACTATGGCAAACATCTGAGCTTTACTTAAAAGCATGGGCTGCAAAGAAATGTAAATTCATTGGCTTAATTGGAATAGAGTATTTATAGAAATTGAATGATCCAGTAAAACTAAAAGCCTGGCTTCTTTCATCTTCAGAGACCTGCCTTAGTAAATGCTGTTCTGGAAATCCCTTGCCTGCAAAGTGGACTTTGCCATCCAATTTCTGGCCTCCTGGCAGTCAGTCACTTTGACCTAACCCTATTGCTTGACTCGTATTTACTACGTACTTTTCTTTTTTGGCTTAGGGTTGTACTGAAAACATACATTAAAGAAAAAAATGTCCATGTACACTGAAGTTTTCTGATTTTTTTTTTTATATAGCTCCATAATTTAATTTCAATATACAATTTGAAAATCTTGCTGTCCAGCCTGTTCCCATCTACCCTGCCCACCTACGCCTTTTATAGTTCACCATATCCATTAGGTTCTCGAAAATTCTTCTACTGTTTATGCAAATCTTTGAATTTTTAAATACTTTTTTATTTTCCCTCTTAGAAAAGGTGACAACTAGATACTATTCTGCACCTTGTTTTTACATGGGATCATATACCTTAATCAGCTTTTCAGGTCAGTACCTATAGAGCTGCCTCATACTTTTTGGAGCTGTGCAGTATTCCACCATATGGAATGAATACACTCTTTGATTCTTTCAATCTTCTGCTATTATGAAGTTGCAGTCAATAACCTTGAATATCACTTCATACATGTGCAGGTGTATCTGTAGGGTAGTTTCCTATAAGGGGATTGGGATTTGGGCCAGCAGATATGTGCATATGTATTTGTGATCATGTGGCTAGCCCCCCTTTTTTTAACTTTTATTTTAAGTTTGGGGGTACATCTACAGGTTTGTTATATAGGGAAACTCGTGTCATGAAGGTTTGTTGTTCAGATTATTTCGTCACACAGGTATTAAGCCTAGTACCCATCAGTTATTTTTCCTGGTCCTCTCCTTCCTCCCACCCTCCACCTTCTCTGGTAGACCCCAGTGTCTATTCCTCTCTATGTGTCCATATGTTCTCATAATTTAGCTCCCACTTATAAGTGAGAACATGCAGTATATGGTTTTCTGTTCCTATGTCAATTTGCTAAGGATAATGGCCTCCAGCTGCATCCATGTCCCTGCAAAGGACACAATCTCATTCTTTTTATGGCTGCATAGTATTCCAAGGTGTATATGTACCACATTTTCTTTACCCAGTCTATCATTGATGGGCATTTAGGTTGATTCCATGTCTTTGCTATTGTGAATAGTGCTGCAGTGAACCAACGTGTGCATTAGTCTTCATGATAGAACAAATTATGTTCCTTTGAATATATGCTCAGAAATGGGATTGCTGGGTCGAATGGTAGTTCTGGTAGTTTTTTTGGTCCTTGAGAAATCACCACACTGCTTTCCTTAATGGTTGAATTAATTTATACTTCCACCAACAATGTATAAGCCTTTTTCTTGGCAACCTCACCAGCATCTATTGTTTTTTGATTGTTTAATAATAGACATTCTGTCTGGTGTGAGATGGTATCTCATTGTGGTTTTGATTTGCATTTTTCTAATGATCAGTGACATTGAGCTTTTTTTCATATGCTTATTGGCCACATACATGTATGTCTTTTGAAAAGTGTCTGCTCATGTCCTATGCCCACGTTTTAATGGGGCTGTTTGTTTTTTTCTTGTAAATTTGTTTAAGTTTCTTATTGATGCTGGATATTAGACCTTTGTCAGATGCATAGTTTGCAAAAATTTTCTCCCATTCTATATGTTGTCTGTTTACTCTGGTGAGAGTTTCTTTTGCTGTGCAGAAGCTCTTTAGTTTAATTAGATCCCATTTGTCAATTTTCGCTTTTGTTCCAATTGCTTTTGGTGTCTTCGTCATGAAATCTTTGCCCATTCCTATTTTCAGAATGGTATTGCCTCACTTGTCTTCCCAGGTTTTTATAAAAATTTTGGATTTTATACTTAAGGCTTAAATCCATCTTCGGTTGATTTTTGTATATGGTATAAGGAAAGAGTCCACTTTCAATCTTCTGCGTATGGCTAGCCAGTTATCCCAGCACCATTTATTGAATGAATTCTTTCCCTATTGTTTAATTTTTGTCAGGTTCGTCGAAGATCATACGGTTGTAGGTATGTGGCCTTACTTCTGGGCTCTCATTATGTTCCACTGGTCTATGTGTCTCTTTTTGTACCAGTACCATTCTGTTTTGGTTACTGTGGCCCTATAGTATAGTTTGAAGTCACATAGCGTAATGCCTCCAGCTTTGTTCTATTTGCTTAGGATTGCCTTGGCTATTCAGGCTCTTTTTTGGTTCCATATGAATTTTAAAATAGTTTTTTCTAGTTCTGTGGAGAAAGTTGTTGGTAGTTTGATAGGAATAACATTGAATGTGTAAATTGCTTATGTTTTCCCATTTGTTTGTGTCATCTCTGATTTCTTTGAGCAGTGTTTTTAATTCTTGCTGTAGAGATCTTTCTAGTGTATTCCTAGGTGTTTTATTCTTTTTGTGGCAATTGTGAATGGGATTATGTTCCTGATTTGGCTCTTGACTTAACTGTTGGCATATGGGAATGCTAGTGATTTTTGTATGTTGCTTTTGTATCCTGAGACTTCACTGAATTAGTGTATCAGCTTAAGGAGCTTTTGGACTGAGACTATGGGGTTTTCTAGATATAGAATCATGTTGTCTGCAAACAGAGGGATAGTTTGACTTCCTCTCTTTTTATCTGGATGCACTTTATTTCTTTCTTTTGACTGATTGCTCTGGCCAGGGATTCCAATACTATGTTGAATAGGAGTGATGAGAGAAGGCATCCTTGTCTTTTGCCGGTTTTCAAGGGGAATGCTTCCAACTTTTGCCCATTCAGTATTATGTTGCCTGTGGGTTTGTCATAGATGGCTATTATTATTTTGAGGTATGTTCCTTCGATATCTAGTTTATTGATAGTTTTTAACATGAAACAGTGTTGAACTTTATTGAAAGCCTTTTCTGCATCTATTGAGATAATCATGTGGTTTTGTTTTTAGTTATTTATGTGATGAATAACATTTATTGCTTTGCCTGTGTTGAACCAACCTTGCATCCCAGGAATAAAGCCTATTTGATCATGACGGATAAGCTTTTTGATGTGCTAGAGGATTTGGTTTGCCAGTATTTTATTGAGGATTTTTGCATAGATGTTCATCAAGGATATTGGCCTTGTTTTTTCACTGTGTCTCTGCCAGGTTTCAGTATCAGGATGATGCTTGCCTCATAGAATGAGTTAGGGAGGAATCCCTCCTCCTCAATTTTTTGGACTAGTTACAGTGGGAATGGTACCAGCTCTTTGTACATCTGGTAGAATTTGGATTTGGCTGTAAATCTGTCTGGTCTTGGGCTTCTCTTGGTTGGTAGATTATTTATTGCTGATTCAATTTTGGAGTTCGTTATTGGTCTTTTCAGGGATTCTCTTTTTTTCTGGTTCACTCTTGGGAGGTTGTATGTGTCCAGGAATTTATCCATTTCTTCTAGATTTTATAGTTTGTGTTGCTTGCCCTTTCAGTGGACTATTTTTGTTTTTTTAAATGGAATGCTTCACAGATTTGCCTGTCATCCTTGCACAGGGGCCATACTAATTTTCTCTGTATTTTTCCAATCTTCATATATGTGCTGCTGAAGTGACACCCTAAGTACTGTTTGATTTCTGCACTCCTGCTAACGTAATGAGGGCTGCACCAATAGAGTGAGTTATCAAACTTTCGGATTTTTGCCAATCTCATTTGTAAAATATACTATATCGATATGGTTTAGAGTTGCATACCTTTTTAAAGAAGGAAGAGGCTAGACATCTTTTCAAGATATTTAAAGGCCATTTGTTGGCCGGGCACGGTGGATCACGCCTGTAATCCCAACACTATGGGAGGCCAAGGAGGGTGGATCACAAGGTCAGGAGATCCAGACCATCCTGGCCAACATGGTGAAACCCCGTCTCTACTAAAAATACAAAAAAAATTAGCTGGGAATGGTGGCGCACACCTGTAGCCCCAGCTACTTGCAAGGCTGAGGCAGGGAATCGCTTGAACCCAGGAGGCAGAGGTTGCAGTGAACCGAGATCGCACCACTGCACTCCAGCCCAGTGACAGAGCGAGACTCCATCTAAAAAAAAAAAAAAGAAGCCATTTGTTTTTCTCGTTTCCTTTTATTTTTTCCTTTTTGCAAACTGTACTTACTTAATTCCTGTACGTGATTTACTCTTCTGTTGGATTCTTGCTCTTTTTCTTGTTGATTTGTGAGGGCTCTTTGTATAACAGGGAGATTAGCTCTAAGTCTGTGATATGATCTTCAAATTTTTCTTGGTTTATCATTTCCTTTAGTATTTGTGGCGTTTTTTGGTCTTAAACAGAAGTCAATTTTCCATTCTTTCTTTTATGGCTTCTGGATTTCAAGTAACAGAAAGAAAGCATTTTCCACCAATCCCTTCCACACATACATGTACAAGAATTGACCCATATTTTCTTGCAGAATTTCTATGCTATTACTTTTTTTTACATTTAAATATTTGCTTCATTTGAGGTTTATCCTGATATTCTGTTAAGTATGGATTCAAGTTTTTTTTCTTTTGCTCTGTTTTTGGAAATGGGCTCTCACTCTGTTGCCCAGACTGGAGTGCAGTGATGCAGTGATGGCTCACTGCAGCCTTGACCTCCCGTGCTCAGGCGATTCTCTTGCCTCAGCCTCCTGAGTAGCTGGGACCGCAGGTGCACACCACCATGCCTGGCAAATTTTATTATTTGTGGAGACGAGGTGTTGCTATGTTGCCCAGGCTGGTCTCAAACTCCTGGGCACAGGCGATCCTACCTCAGCCTCCCAAAGTGCTGAGATTATAGACAGGAGCAATCATGCCTGACTCAACTTTATTTTTTGTAGATGGCTACCCAATTTCCCTAACCACTTAGTCAAAATGCCCACCTTTCCTCCCACTGAAGTGCCACCATTATAAAGTAAATATTTTGTGAATGAAAAATGCCTACTATTCCCTTGTAAAACAAGAAACCATGGGTCACCATTTTTTGGAAAGAATGTTTCAGTTCTCTTTTTAACTCAAGACAGCTCTTCCACTTTGTCCTCCAAGGATAATATTTACTCAAGAGTGAATGAATGAGGTTAACAACCCACCTGCTTGCTTCTCCCTAGGGGAATGTTAACATTTTGCCTCTTGGTACAATTCTCAAGATTTATCTTAAGACACTGTCTCCTTTCACTCAAAGTATTTGTCTCTTTATCACAAAGCCTGAAGAAACATTTCTTGTTACTCAAGGACCACGCCTTTTATGAGCCCTAAGAACAGGAGTTCTCAAAGCGTGGTCTTCCTCAGACCCGCAGTCTTAGCATCAGCTGAGAACTGTCAGAAATGCAAACTGCCATCGTTGACCTACAGAATCAGAGACCCTGTGTGGACAAGCCCACAATCTGAATTTAACAAGCCTCTGGGGTGATTCTGAGCATGCTCAAGATTGAGACCCATGACCTAGAGGTAATATTTAATTTCATAATGGCAGTTTACAACCCTATAGCACTGTCTTGTGCCCAGATGGGTTTGGTCCTTATATTCTTGACATGTAAAAATGTAGACTCACAGCAGGAAGTGACCATATCTGTTCTTTAAAGGTGGTATTCTTAGAGAAGGAAACTTCTCTGAGTTTTTTCCAGGAGTCACAGAGATATCTCACTAGGACTGCTAGTGCTTTGGACGGGTACACCTTCCATCCAGAATCTTGCCACTGGGTCAGTGCTTCCCTTTGTCATGTAATAAAAAACCAGCAAAACTGGTTTCTATAATATGCTAGGGAGTTTTGTAGCGTTGAAGACTTGTCTTACCCCCACAAAAGCATCCATTGTTCCTTCTCATCCCTTGCCCCTCTGCCTTTAAAATTAATTTGATACCAGAATAGAATACTTCTGATGACTGTTAGCCACACCGTAATGGTACTTGTATTTGGCAGGTTAAGGCAGAGTTCCCATACCTCTGAGCCTAATTGCCAGCCAGGGTTCAGCTCAGAGCAGTAGTTCTAAAGCTATTCTGGACATTAGATTCCACTGGATAGCTTTGTAAAATCCAGCTATCCAGGCCAAATCCATGTAACTAATTCTATATCTCAGGGGTGGAACTGAGGGATCGGGATTTTTTTTTTATTACCCAGTTGATGACAATGTGTATCAAAGTTAGTTTAAGAACCAAGGACGTGCACATTTGTTTTAAAGTAGTTTTGGTTATGATAATAAGAATTATAAGAGGAACCAAATATCAAATGCAAGAAAATGGTCCTGAGTGCCAATATAATCAGAATAAGAAATGCATACATAGCAACTTGCTTGAAGCTGAAATCAACTCCTTTTGATTTGGATGGCTTTCTTGTCTGTTGAAGAACACATGTTGTAGTATGTGTTTCTCTCCATATCCTGTGTGCTTCATTGTAATAGTCTTGCTGATTGATTTTGTTGGCTGCAAGCAAAGTGATAAAATGCCAGTGGATGCCTGTGCCAGGGAGGTCAGGACTGGACTTTCCCACTTGGCTCCGTTTTGATGCATTTAGCAGATTGATTCCAACCCTCTTTGGAGACTCTGACCTACAAAAGCGTCTGTTATCTTTGAGAGCTCCAGGGAAAGCTATGGACCTTTCTAGATCTTTTCCCACCTTTTGGCCCATCAGATATTGCCTTGTCCACAACAGCACTTGACAATTCGTCATAGAAGTCTATGGTTTTATTTATTGACCCTGCTGTACAATTTTCCCTGTAGCGAGTCATAGTTGGCTGAAGAGAGAGTCGAAGATTAAGTACAAAACTTTCTAAACATCCTGTTTTCCCTCAAGACAGGGCACTGTTCTTAATAAAGTGAACATTCTTTTGCACTGGCCCTGGGGCAAGGGTGTCCCGAAAGCTTTGACAGGGGTGCCATTTGGTCATAAACAGTGTGGTAATAGGGTGGAGACAGAAAGAAATTCTCTCATCCCTTTTACAACTCCAGACGATTCTAGAACCACCCCTTGAGAACCCAAGGACAGAACTCTGAAATGATATGCTGGCTGAGGCTTGCCGTTGCCACACCTCAGGGTTAAGCACTGAAGGAGCTAGGCAAAGAGCGTGTGTGTGTGTAGCTACAAACTAAGTCACAGATCAAGAGGCTTTTGGTATTCTTCTATTTTTGCTTAGAATTCTATGATGGTTTTTGAAATCTATTGTCCTTACTTTATGTTCTTACCTGTAATCTCGTAAGTTTCTGGTGAATTTAGCTTTTGCCAGGTTCCGGTGGGTCTTACCCAAAGATGGTCAGAGTAAATGAACGAAAGAAGTAATTGATCAGAATGTGAAACTTCGGAGATGCTCATAGGCCTTCAAGCCCTAGAAAGTGGTATGCCAATGAATTTTCTAGTCCTCTCTACACTTTGTACAGATGAAGAAACCGAGACCCAGGGAACTCAGCCAAGGTTTCTTGCCATTCCTCCAGTCTCCCAGTTAAAAAAAAAAAAAAAAAATTAAGTTCTATTTTGCAAACTGACAAGGAGAATTATACAATGGAAATAACACTCATTTTAATGTATCTGTTCTTGTAGTTTCTTATTTTATTCACCTTTATAAACCATTCTGAGAACATTGTCATAAAGAGCATTCTCCTAAATTGGAATGTGATTCAAATAGTCCTGTCTCCTTTCCTCCTTGCTTTTTATGAAATGACTGCCTACACGCACTCGCGCACATATTTTAGTGAGCAATGCAATGTGCGAATACAAATAGAAATAGATTTTGTTTAAAAAAAAATTAATGTCAGTCCACTGGTTAAAAAAGTATCAGAGTCATTACAAGATTCATTAACTATGTTTAAGAAAAGTATTGAGGGCTTTTTGGGGGATTAAGTAATTTTAATTTATAAATAATGGTCTCAGATTCATAAACCTTAACTGTAGAGATGATGGAGGTTTGTATCTCACACAATTAAGTATTTGTTGCTTTTTAAATAACCAGGTACTTACTTTGCATTCGTAATGATTAATTGCAAAAAGTTGGTTATAAGAATCCCCAGATGAATTCGCAGGTAAGATCTCATGCAGAGTTCTTGGAAGTTCATCTAGGGTCATTCATCAAGAAAAGCAATGCATTTCGGGTTTGTGAACTCACTTTGCCCACAGGTGAGGTTTCCAGGCTTCGAACCAGCAGGAGGAGAGGCAGTGGGAGGATCTGACGTAGGTATGGCTTCAGAGATGAAGAGAGCGTTTCTCCTCCGCACCCCCTTTGCCTACATCTGGAAATAATCTAGGGAAAAAATGTTCCCTGACTTGTCAGGTTCAGCTAGTGTAAGCTTTGAGATCCTTCGTTCTCTCTCTTTTTTTTTTTTTTTTTTTTTTTTTTTTTTGAGATGAAGGCTTGCTGTGTTGCCCAGGCTGGAGTAGAGTGGCCCCATCTTGGCTCACTGCACCCTCCGCACCCCAGGTTCAAGCGATTCTCCCGTCTCAGCCTCCCAAGTAGCTGGGATTACAGAAGTGCACCATCATCCCCCATCTAATTTTTTTTTTTTTTTTTTTGTATTTTTAGTAGAGATGGAGTTTCACCATGTTGGCCAGACTGGTCTCGAACTCCTAACCTCAGGTGATCCGACTGCCTCAGCCTCCCAAAGTGGTGGGATTGCAGGCGTCAGCCACTGCACCTGGCCCGTTCTCTCTTTAGTCTCCCAATTAACAAACATCTATTGCAGCAGCGTCCATTACCTAGAATTGTAGGAAGGTATATAGGATAGATGTAGTAAAGAGGTAAGTGGGTTAGAAAATAACACTGATGAAAAGGAGACAAACTGTCAGAGTGGTCCCCTAGCTACACCTGCCACAATTGCCTCCTGAGAAATCCTCGTTCTGCATGAGCTAAATGCTTGTTCAAATAAATTGTTGCTCTTCCTGTAATCATGGAGCTGCTGAATAGAGCCAGGGTCCTTGATAGACATCATAGTTTGTTATTGACTTTATCACTAGTAAAAGTTAATATGTCATCCCTTGCCTGCAGCAACACACTGCCATTTTTTTTTTCCAACATTAATTTAGGTAGAGAACATTTTTCTTAGTATAATTTTCATTGAATTCAGTATTATCAAGTTTGTGTATTTTTAGAGTTTTTGGATCACTATTCCAGCCCACATTTTTCATAGCAATTTGTCTAGTATTTCTTCAAGATCTTTTTATGTTCATTTGAGAAATGAACATGACTTCATATGTATTCATTAGCAATCACTGCCGTAGGCCTTTCCGTTTGATTTTTCTTCTGAACCTCAGAGATAGTGTCTCATTATGAAGTAGAAAAAGGCTAACTAAGACCTTGTTCTGAACTTACAGTGGGTAAGCAAGAGGCTTCAGATCCATAATCTTTATCAAAATGTTTGCCCACATCACTGTAACAGGGAGTCGTTCAGAATGGGAGTGGAGGAATTTGACTCCTTTTAAAGAACCGTGTGTGCTTTTTCTACTTTCATGGTTGTGCTGTTTTGCTGGGGAGATTTTGAAAGAGAAGACTTATATCTTGTCTTGCCCATACCGAGGGGTCTTTAACCCCTAATTTATAAATTAAATAGGTAGGTCAAGGAATACCTACCAGAGTTGGTTGCTCTGCCCACTGGCTCCTCTCTGCACCTCCCTCCCAGACCATTTCTCCACTTCCTCAGCCTTAGAAAAAACAGCTCACTCATAGTGGTGCTTGCTGGTGGACCTTGGAGATAAGCTTGTATTCTTGATTGTTTTTAAGAAAATTGAATTCTCTTCTTAGAGCCAACCCATGTCTTATCAGTGTAACTTTACTCACTCTCCAAGGATTCCATTCTGTCCTTTAAACGCTAGGAGATTTCCCAAAAATAGACTTGTCAGTAAAACTCTGTTGTGACAAAGGGGCAAAAGTATTGCTTTTTTGTGTGGAGATTGCATTTTTAATATTCTATTCCCCAGAAGTGGTTCAAGGATGCTTCGCTAGAAGTTTTGGGAAGAACAATTAGAGTAAGAGAGGTTCTTCCATTATCTGCCCCGGGCTGGGTGTCTTTGGATGACTCTGTCGCCTCGCAAGTTGTTTAATCCTCTGTTTAGCTTGTCAGGGATCATATGAAATGGGGTCTACATCAGATTTGCCACAGTCGTTTTTTTCTTTAGTGATATAGCCTGGAAGGGCTGGGGCGGTAGCTCACGCCTGTAATCCCAGCACTTTAGGAGGCCAAGGCAGGTGGATCACCTGAGGTCAGGATCACCTGAGACCAGCCTGGCCAACATGGTGAAACCCCGTCTCTACTAAAAATACAAAAGTTAGTCTGGCATGGTGGCCGACACCTGTAATCCCAGCTACTCAGGAGGCTGAGGCAGGAGAATCACTTGAACCCCAGAGACGGAGGTTGCAGTGAGCCAAGATCATGCCACTGCACTCCAGCCTGGGCGACAGAGTGAGACTCCGTCTCAAAAAAAAAAAAAAAAACCTAACTACCACCTATACCATTAGATGAAGAGCCTGTTCTGAAATCTGTTACCACTATATTATGTTTAAAAAGCATATGTCTGAACAGTCAGTGTAGCTGAGAATTGATGTCACTGTTTACATCGATTTTTTTTTAATACATAGAATTTTTTTTATCTTAACAAATTAAAGGTTTATTAGAGGATCCACTTTCCTTTAATTAAAATAATCAACATGGAAGTATACAGTAGGCATTGGATACATTTTTGTTTCCTTTTGAAAGTTTATGAGTTACAGCCAGGCTCTTCCTCCCAGCACTGTAGGAGGCCTAGGTGGGAAGATCACTTGAGTCCAGGAGTTCAAGACCAGCCTGGGCAATGTGGCAAAACCCTGTCTCTCCAAAAATACAAAAATTAGCCAGGCATGGTGGCGTGCACTTGTAGTCCCAGCTACTTGGGGGGTCGAGGTGAAAGGATTGCTTGAGCTCGTGAGGTTGAAGCTACAGTGAACCGTGATTCTACCACTGCACTCCAGCCTGAGCAACAGAGCAAGACCCTGTCTCAAAAAGAAAACTTGTGAGTTACCGACCTTTGGGGAAGTGGAGAACTGATGTTATAGAAATGGACAATAATCCTAGAATCTGGGGGCTCCCATTGCTCCCCTCTTTCCTCTCATCCGCTCATTTGTTCTTTCACTAAATGTTATTCTTTGTCGGTGCTCATGGAGGCTTCCCACGCCTTATCTCCCAGAAGCCCAGCCATCTCAGAACTTCTCATGGGCTGACTGGTTCCTCCAATTTCCCTAGACTTTTTTGTTTGTTTGTTTTTAACATGTGTTTCCTCTGTTTTTATTCTGTTTTCACCAATTTTACAAATAAATTACACAGATTATGTATTCCCACACACATTCTATCAGAAGTATATAGGATGTATTAGCGTCTTCAGCCCTTCCCCTTCTCCTCACTTATGGACTTCCTTCCAGGCCTTTTTCTATGTATTTTCAACAGTGGTTGTTTTTGCTTTACATTGGAAACCGTGCCTTATCTACAGTTCTGACTTGGTTTTTTTCCTTACTTGTTAAAGGAAAGATGTACCTTGGCCATAGAATACTACAGGTACATAATGTTTTATAATATGGGTATATAAATAAAATGGTTTATTTAACCATTCCCTTATTAATGAACAGTAGTCATTTAGATGTTTAACTTACCCCTGTTGATTACAGTGCTATAGTAAACATCCTTATACATGCCTTTCTGTGCGTGTTTTTTAGTATTTCTCTAAGATAAATTGGTTCCCAGAAGTACACTTGCAGAGTCAAAACGTCATGCATGTTTTGGCCAGGCATGGTGGCACGCTCCTGTAATCCCAGCACTTTGAGAGGCCGAGGTGGGCAGATCATCTAAGGTCAGGCATTTGAGACCAGCCTGGCCAACATAGTGAAACCCTGTCTCTACTAAAAATACAAAAATTAGCTGGGTGTGGTGGTGCATACCTGTAATCCCAGCTACATGGGAGGCTGAGGCAGGAGAATCACTTGAACCCAGGAGGTGGAAGTTGCAGTGAGCCGAGATTGTGCTACTGCACTCTAGCCTGGGAGACAGAGTGAGACTCTATCTCAAAAAAAAAAAAAAAAAAAAAAAAAAAAAAGCCGTGCATGTTTGAAATATTAATACTGCCAGATAATCCTCCAAAATAGCTGTACTGTCTCATGCCCATTCTTCTGCCTCACTAATTGACGCTTGTTTTTAATTTTTTTAATTTACTATAAAATATTTCAGATACAAAAGATAGAAAGAATAGCACCCATGGAATGACATTAACAATACATTTGAAGGCCGGGCGCAGTGGCTCACACCTGTAATCCCAGCACTTTTGGGAAGCTGAGGCAAGTGGATCATAAGGTCAGGAGATCGAGACCATCCTGGCTAACATGGTGAAACCCCGTCTCTACTAAAAATACAAAAAAATTAGCCGGGCATGGTGGTGAGCACCTGAGTCCCCACTACTTGGGAGGCTGAGGCAGGAGAACAGTGTGAACCTGGGAGGCAGAGCTTGCAGTGAGCCGAGATTGCGCCACTGCACTCCAGCCTGGGCAACAGAGCGAGACAATTACATTTGAACAGTCTTGTTTCTCTCCACAAATGCATTGTTTTTTCCACTACATTTCCCTTCATTTCTCATACATTGCCTGTGTTGTGTATGTCTACTTTTACTATGTATTTAATGTTTTCAGTGTTTTTAAAATTTTATAAAAAGATACTGTATACATTCTGGGGTTTTTTTAATCTGTTTTCTATTCAGTGTTATGTTTGTGTGATTGGCCTGTGTTGATGACTATAGCCTGGTGCTAATGCTGCTCTACAAATTCTCGCATGCACATCCTTTTGCATATGTGCAAGAGTTTATGGTGCATATTGAGGAGTTGGTGGTTTTCACTAAATACTGATAAAACTCTTCTCCCAAGGGGCCTCCCTGTCAACCTCTGACTTCAAGCATGGTATCTGTTTCTTGTATTTTCAGCACTTGGTATTTTTAGACTTTGTCATTTTTGCCAACCTCATAAGTGTGAGAAGGCTATTTCATTGTAATTTATATTTCCCTGACTTCATATTTTAATATTTTCAACCATTTAGTAGTCTCTTCTAGGAATCCCCTATTCCTGTCCTTTATCTAATTTTCTCTTGGGTTATATGTTCTTTTCTTACTGGCTCCTCCTAATTCTTTACCTATTCTGGATAATAATGCTGAGGTAGCTTACCTTTCCATTGTTTTACTGTGGCCTTTTGTTGACAGACAGCATGTGTCATTTGTGCTGCCCTCCTGTGCAGTCTCTTGCTTACCTCAGTAGGTCTGGAGTTGAGTTTTGTATGTAGTTTGAGGGATCCAATTTTATTTTTCCGATACACAGTTTATTAAATAGTCCATTCTTTGCAGTATCTGCAGTGTCTCATTTGCAATATATGACATCTTCATGTATGCATGGAGCTGTTTCTCGGTTTTTTATTCTATTCTTTTGGTCTATTTACCTATCGGTATGCCTGTACATATTTCACTAATTCTTTTTTTTTTTTTCTGAGACAGAGTCTCACTCTTTCGCCCAGGCTGGAGTGCAGTGGCGTGATCTTGGCTCACTGCAACCTCCACCTCCCGGGTTCAAGCGATTCTCCCGCCTCAGCCTCTCAAGTAGCTGGGATTACAGGTGCCCGCCATCATATCTTGCTAATTTTTGTATTTTTAGTAGAGACAGGGTTTCACCAGGTTGGCCAGGCTGGTCTTGAACTCCTGACCTCAGGTGATCCGCCCACCTTGGCCTCCCAAAGTGCTGGGATTACAGGCGTGAGCCACCATGCCCAGGCTATTTCACTAATTCCTGTAGTTACACAATAAAAACCTGGGTATCAGGCAGGGCAGGTCTCTCTCTTGTTCTTTTTGTTTTGTCTCTTTCTTTCTCTCTCTCTCTTTTTTTTTGAGACAGGGTCTCACTGTGTCACCCAGGCTGGACTCAAAGTTCTGAGCTCAAGCAATCCTTCCACCACAGCCCCCATTCACTCTTTAGCGCAGTCATAGCTCACCGCAGCCTCAAACTCCTGGGCTCAAGTGATCCTCTCACTTTAACCTCCAAGTAGGTGGGACTACAGGTGTGCACCACCAGACTTGGCTAATTTTTTTATTTTTGTAGAGACCGAGTCTCACGGTTGCCCACACTGCTCTTGAACTCCTGGTCTCAAGTAAATCTCCTGCCTCTGCCTCTCAAAGTGCTGGGATTACATGCATGAGCCCCACTGCACCAGGCCAGATCTCTTTAAAAGATAATCAATTTTAAAAATTAATAAATTATGGCCGGGTGCAGTGGCACACACTTATAATCCCAGTGCTTTGGGAGGCCAAGGTAGGAGGATAGCTTGAAGCCAGGAGTTCAAGACCAGCCTGGGCAACATAGTGAAGTCCCGTATCTGTAAAAACAAAGAGAGAGATTTAAATGTGGAGGAGGAGTTTACATTTACCCACATAGTTACCATTTCTGATGCTCTTAATTCCTTCGCGTAGATCTGTTTTCCATTTGGCATCGTTTTTTTCTGTTTGAGGCCCTTCCTTTAATATTTTCTCTATTCTACTGGTGAAGAATTCTTTCAGCTTCCGTATCTCTGGGAAAAAGTCTATATTTTGCCTTTGAATTTTAAAAGGTTTTCGCTGGGTATGTCTGAGAATAAAGAGGAATTTAAAAACTCAGTTTCTCCTACTGTAGTTTCACATCATGCTTCTGACACCAGATGTGCCCGGTGAGGGAGTAGTTTCCTTAGACATCAAGGAAGCAATTCATTCTGCAGTGGACACCAGCTGGGCGTCCACCAATTCAGTTCCAACGCCGTCTACCCAGAGATAGCATCAGATCCCACAGGTTGAAGGCTGAGCCCCGCAAGACTGCCCCCTACTTCCAGTGCCAGTCGCAAGCCCCAGATTGTTTTACCTGCTTTTCTGACTGAAAAGCTCTAAATTGGGGTTCCCACAACCCCCTTCTTGGGTTTGATTAATTTGCCAGAGCAGGTCACAGAAATGAGGGAAACAGCATTTACTGTTTATTATAATGGATATTACAAAGGGTACAGATAAAGGGATACATAGGGCGAGGTACGGGGGCGGGAGTGTGGAGCTTGCATGCCCTCCCCAGGTACGTCACCCTCTAGGAAGCTCCATGTGTTCAGTTACTCAGAAGCTCTCCAAACCCAGTCCTTTGGGGGCTTTTATGGAAGCTGCATTACATAGGCATGGTTGATTGCATCATTGGCCATTGGTGATCAAATGGGCTGTTATCTGTTCACCTTGAAACTGCCTTGAAGTGCATCATAAACACAGCGGCTCTTTGTCAGTTAATCAGAGAGCTGTTTATCGGGCACCGAAGAATCCATCAGCTCCTCACACAGTTCCAGAGTCAGGCCTAGGGGAGAGGTTATCTCCTCCTTGCATTCCTCAGGTAGGTAGTCTGATCCCTTATAAACCATTTCCATTTTCTGATAGAACTCTCCTGGGTACCGCCATCCGCATTACAGTGTTCCTCTGACATCACCCCCAGACAGCATGGTTATTTCAGGTGTCAGGGTCAGTCTAGGCTCCACACAGGGCTATGCTTCCAGGATGTGTCTCCAGCGTCAGTCAGCTTCTACTCTGCGCCCTGTGGGCTCGGGCAATCTTACTAGCTCCCATTTAGCACATCCAATCAATGTTGCTCAAAGGGTGGATTTACATGCCTTCTATTTTAGAGGACTGTGTAGGGGGAGCATTTTCCACTCAGATGTAATGTCCATTGCGTGATAAAGAGACACAGCTATTTCTCATGAAGTGTGTTCAAATACGCCACCTCTCTCTAAACTTTTACCTTAATTCCATCAACCCTTACTTTCCTAACCGTAGCCTTCATTAGACCTTTATCAACAGGTTTCGTTAGTACAGTTCAGTACTAGCTAGGGGAAGTGTTCCCCGGACAGACATGATATCCATTCCTAAAATCATTTAGGTAAAAAGACCCAACTTCCTTATATAAAGCCTACTTAAACATCCCAGCTTTGATCATCCTAGCAATCCTTACATTTTTATGTTCTCACAATCTAACTGTAGCCCAAGTCGGGGCTTGCGCAGAGGGTTTTGGCAGCACAGTGCCTAAGGCTCCCATATCAAGGAGTCCCGGGAATTACTCTTCACCACCCAGACGATTTTCCCACTTGCGTCCATAAGGCTGTGGTTCCCCAGCAGGGGACTGGGCCAAGACACCCTTACTTGCTGTCTGTCAGTCTTTATCTTGATTAATCTGCCTGACTATTGCCCCAGGCAATTTCAGATCAGATCCTTCATTGTAATCTCTGCCTCTGACTTTTTAAATTTCTCCACACTAGGGTAAATGTAGCAAACATTTTTGGAACCCCTTAATTTTGGGAGACCAGCGGGACTTCCCTTTGATCCAACCAGCCTTTCACAATGTTGCATTACATTTTATTTCAGTTTCTGTTTTATTCATCCCATTTTTTTTTTTTTAATTTCCATAGGTTATCGGGGAACAGGTGGTATTTGGTTACCTAAGTAAGTTCTTCAGTGGTGATTTGTGAGATTTTGGTGCACTCATCACTCCAGCAGTATACACTGCACCCAATTTGTAGTCTTTTATCCCTCACTCCCCTGAGTCCCCAAAGTCCATTGTGTCATTCTTATGCCTTTGCATCCTCATAGCTTAACTCCCACCTATGAATGAGAACATCCAATGTTTGGTTTTCCATCCCTGAGTTACTTCACTTAGAATAACAGTGTTCAGTCTCATCCAGGTAGCTGTGAATGCCATTAATTCATTTTTTTATGACTGAGTAGTATTCCATCGTATATACATACCACAGTTTCTTTATCCACTTGTTGATTGATGGGCATTTGGGTTGGTTCCACATTTTTGCAATTGTGAATTGTGCTGCTATAAACATGTGTGTGCAAATATTTTTTTCGAATAAGACTTCTTTTCCTCTGGGTAGGTACCCAGTAGTGGGATTGCTGGATCAAATGGTAATTTCTACTTTTAGTTCTTTAAGGAATCCCCACACTGTTTTCCATAGTGGTTGTGCTAGTTTACATTCCCACCAGCAACGCAGAAGTGCTCCCTGTTCACATCCACGCCAACATCTTTTTTTGTGGGGGGAGGTGGCGGCGGGGTGCAGAGTCTTGCTCTGTCACCTAGGCTGGAGTGCAATGGCGTGATCTCGGCTCACTTCAATCTCCGCCTACCAGGTTCAAGCGATTCTCTTGCTTCAGCCTCCTGAGTAGCTGGGACTACTGGTGCACACCACCACTCCTGGCTACTTTTTGTATTTTTGGTAGAGATAGGGTTTCACCATGTTGACCAGGCTGATCTTGAACTCTTGACCTCAAGTGATCTGCCCACCTCAGCCTCCCAAAGTGCTGGCATTACAGGCGTGAGCCACCACAGCCAGCAATTATTTTTTGATGTTTTGATTATGGCCATTCTTGCATGAGTAAAGTAGTATCGCATGGTGGTTTTGATTGGCATTTCCCTGATCATTAGTGACGTTGAGCACTTTTTCATATGTTTGTGGGCCATTTGTATACCTTCTTTTGAGAATTGTTTATTCATGTTCTTAGCCCACTTTTTGACAGGATTTTTTGGATTTTTTCTTGCTAATTTGTTTTATTCATCTCATTTCTTAATAACCACCTAAAGATTTCCACCCTACTGGGACAAGTCCCATGACTCTTCTCTTTGTTTTTCCTCTGTTTCACCCCATCAATGTGTTCTTTTTTTTTTTTTTCTGAGACGGAGTCTCGCTCTGTCGCCCAGGCGGGAGTGCAGTGGCCTCACTGCAACCTCTGCCTCCCAGGATCAAGCAGTTCTCTGCCTCAGCCTCCCAAGTAGCTGGGATTTCAGGTGCCTGCCACCACGCCCAGCCAATTTTTGTATTTTTAGTAGATACGGGGTTTCACCATCTTGTCCAGGCTGGTCTTGAACTCCTGACCTCGTGATCCACCTGCCTCAGCCTCCCAAAGTGCTGGGATTACAGGTGTGAGCAACCACACCTGGCCCAGTGTGTTCTTATTCACCTTATTTCTTAATAACCATAAAAAAATGTCCACCTTCCTGTGAGGAGTCCTGTGACTCTCCCCCCACCAGCCCACCCTTCATCATTCTCTTAATTAACCTAATGTTTGTATTAGCATCTAAGACTCATGAGGGGAAGCTGAGCCAGTACATCTCATAAGGTTTCTTGAACTATCTCTCGATTTGTGGCAACAAGGTTAAACGGGGCATCCACATTAAAGGGGTGCCCCTAATCGCATCATTTACCATGACTTGGGTAGCAAGGCATATTCAGTGGTTGAATAATTCAGTGGTCATAAACCCAGGCCCCACATGGCATGAATACAAAGCGTATCAGCTGTTTCAGCTTGACATTTATAGGTGGAGTCAGGCAGTCCCCCTTCTTCCAACATTCAAAACCAAAGACACTGCTCCTGAATTAGTTACTCTCATAGTGCATTTTAGTAAAGGCTCCTCAGGAAACTGATGATACCAGTCTAAAAATTGAAACAGTTCCTTCACACTATACCCTCTGCTTTCAATGGTCTCTTGATTTTGCCCTTTCCCCACACTGCCTTCTTGGTGCCCAAAGTCCTTAGGGGTGCTTTCTGATGTCGCTGCATAATTTTTCCCTTGCGGGAGCGGGGTTCTTTGAGGCTACTGGCTGAAGCATAGACCGGCTGAAATCTGAACTTGGTCTGGCATCAAAGTTTGGCCCAGCACTCTCTTTTTACTTTCATTCTAGCTATTACAGATAACAATAACCAAGGAGTTGCATATTTTGCTTTTTTCTTATTAGTTTGCATTTCTTCATGCATTCAGCAAACCACCTGCCAGGGAGTTAGATTGATCCACCTCTAAATTCCATTGGTAACTTTTACCTTTAGTGACTGATGTCGGCCCAGCTGCCACTCCATACCATGGGTGACCACGTGGGCACCCAGGAATCCATGTTTTCTCACCCCCCCAACCCCTTTATCCATTTTCTTCCCAAACGTGAGCTACGGATGTTCTAGCAATCCCGATTCTGACATCAATTCTGAAAATGCTGAGGAATGAACAAACTCGGTTTCTCCCACTATTTTCGCATATTACAGTTGTGACACCAGATGTGGGGGGAGGTTTCCCCAGGCATCAAGAAAGCAATTCATTCTGCAGCGGACACCAGCTGGGCGTCCTCCAGTTCAATTCTGACACCGTCTACCCAGAGAAGTGTCACATCACACAGATTTGAGGGTTCAGTCCCACAAGACCACCCCCAACTTTCGATGCCAGTTGCAAGCCCCAGGTTGTTTTACCTGTGCCTCTGGCCAACCTGCTGTCAATCAGGGTTCCCACGCCCCACTCCTCATATTCAGTTAATTTGCTAGAGCAGCTTACAGAACTCAGGAAACATTGATATTTACTGGTTTATTATAAAAGATATCACAGAGGATGCAGATGAAGAGGTGCACAGGGCAAGGCACGTGGGAAGGAGCACGCAGCTTCCATGACCTCCTTGCATGCGTCACCCTCCAGGAACCTCCTTGTGTTCAGCTACCTGGAAGCTCTCCATACCCTGTCCTCTTGAGTTTTTTGGAAGCTTCATTATGTTGGCATGATTGATTAAATCACTGGCCATTGGGGATCAACTTAACCTTCAGCCCCTCTCCTCTCCCTGGAGGTTTAGAGATGGGTCTGAAAGTTCTCACTCTCTGATCCTACCTTGGTTTTTCCAGTGACCATTGTCCATCCTGGAGCTACCTAAGGGCCTTCACTCAAATCATCAGCACACAAAAAGATACTTCATCTTCTATAGTAAGCGGGCCTACCTTCCACCGAGACTGATAAAGTGAGGGGTTTTCTAAACATAGGAGAGAAAGTTCAGGTGCTGGACACTCAGATAAAATGATGTTCCCCTCGGGCATCGACACAGTGTATGCAGTGAAGGAAAATTGCAGAATGACAGCCATGCAGCAGACTTGGAGAACCCCTAGCTAGTCTCAGGTCTGGATATCAGGAGGCCAGAGAGCTTCAGGCAGGAGGAAAAGTGGAGATTTGGTAGAATATCTGATATGATGGAGAGTTGGAAAAAATTTGAGGATTTGGTGAAGGCAAATGGTACCAATGAGCTAGAAAGACAATTAGAAACTCCAAAGAAAACAAACAAGCTTTACAAGAAAGGATATATAGTCTCAGTATATTATTTGATACTGCAGTGAACACTGTTTATATAGTCATGATGTACAGCACTGGTTTTTTATTTAACCAAAACTAATGAGGTAACTATTGGGGGGAAATGCAAGAAGTGAGATGGGTATCGTATCATTGAAGGATGTCAGTACATTAGAACTAAAATGGCTAAACCAGAAATAGCTGTGTGAGCACATCACTTAGAGATACAGAGGTGACCACCAGGAGAAATAGTAAAGGTGGTTCCCCCAGCAAGGTAGCCATTATAGGCTCTCTGAGCTAGTGGGTTTTGAAAAACCATGTGCATCTATTTGTTTTTTAATTGTCTCAGATTATTCTTAAGAACAAAATAAGTGTATATAGAAAGGACCACAGTCACCAGTTCATAAGTTAAATGGCTTTTATTCCAAAAGTTCTAAGTCAATGAGATGGCTTTTCCTTTAGAAACATTCATATATATGTGGTTAGATTCCCAAACTAGTCCACAAATACAGGTTATAGTGAAATTAAGATATCCTAGTTTAGAAATCAAAAGAAGAAAAATGACCAATTTTGGAGTCCATTCTGGTAATCCAAGTGAGCAAGGATGGGGATACGGTTGGAGTTTTCTGCACACCTGTTCAGTTCACCAGTTATTCTTCTCTGAGATAGTCTGGTTTGTGATTAGGCTTCTCACCCAGTGACTCACAGAGGATGCTACTCTCGTTAGATCCTGCACTTACCTCTCGCTGTAAAAAGCTGGAGAAGACTTTGGAGCGCTTCATCTTAGGTAACCTCCCCAATGACAGGTTGACACTAGGAGTGCATTTAGCTTAGCACGAAAGGGACTATAAGCTGTCCCCCTTCCTCATCATTCTGTACCCAAAGCCCCTCCCTACTCACAAGCATCTCCAAACCAGGACTTTTCAAAAGATCTGCTTCTGTTATTTGGACAGCCCATTCAACTCCCCTGACTTCACTCCCTTATCTGCATCACACGGCTCAAGAGTTGTCACCTCTTAACAATCTCTCCAGACCTCTACCCACTTCTCCATGCACCCCTCTTCATGCCCTCCTGGACCCCACCCTAGGCTCACTGCAGTATTCATTCATAATACATTTCCCATTGTTTGCTTGCCTGTACACTTGTTGATAGCAGGGACTACCTTTAGAATCATATGCCCATGCAGGGCTTGGTACATAGCAGGCACTCAATAAATATTTGAATGGATTCAAAAATGATCAGCCAGATAGAGTGAATACATAGTTACAGCTGAAAACTAACTTTTCTGAAAATCCTCATGCCCTGACCCACTAACCTAATGGCCGGAGTCCAAGTGAGATTCAGCTGTGGTCTGCTCTGAAGCTGGAAATTCCCTCCTTTGGGTTATTTCACTGATGTACTTAACTTGGTCTTCATTCTTTTTACTTCCATTTTATTTCACTTTCCTTCTTCCTTTGTTTAAAATACCTGTCTCATCTTTGGCTTTGAGGCAAAAGGTATCATCTATCAAGTTCTGTCCCTTTCCTGATCTCCTATTAACTAGGGAGAAGGGAGTTTATTTTAGCATTCACAGTTTGTTAACATACAGCAGGCCATGCCTTGTGCTTGATTTAATTTTTCCTGTGGCTCAGTTGCATGGTGGATAAGAACATCCCTTCCCTCCCCACCACAGAGCTGGATGGCCTTTCTGGTGGCATATCCTATTTCTGTTTTGAACCCGTACATATTGAATGGTACATAAGACGTTCAACAGTCTAGAAAATAAACCACCAGACTTCTGTTTAACCCCAAATGGAAATGATATTGCTTTTCTTGTTATGCAAGTAACCCACGCTCACTTTAAAATGATTTTCAAATATAAAAAGCTAAAAAGAAGAAAGTAAAATCACCATAAGCCTACTATCCAAAGATTAATGCTTTTCAACTATTTGGTGTGTGGTATGTATCCTTAGCTACTTGCTTTCTATGCATATAATTTTCTTACAAAAATAGTTTTACTATTCACACCTGCTTTTTTTAAAAAGTTACATATGTCGCTGTACATCATTATTAATTGCATAACATTTCAAGATATAAATGTACAATAACTTACTGAATTTTTCTTCTGAGGTTGGGCATTTATGTTGAATATATAGGCTGGGCACAGTGGCTCACACCTGTAATCCCAGCACTTTGGGAGGCCGAGGCGGGCAAATCACCTGAGGTCAGGAGTTTGAGACTAGCCTGGCCAACATGGTGAAACCTGTCTCTATTAAAAATACAAAATTAGCCGGGCGTGGTGCTGCACGCCTGTAATCCCAGCTACTTGGGAGACTGAGGCAGGAGAATTACTTGAACCCGGGAGACGGAGGTTGCAGTGAGCCGAGATTGCACCATTGCACTCCAGCCTGGGCAAAAAGAGCGAAACTCCACTCAAAAAAGTAAAATAAAATAAAATAAAAATATGTTGGACATATGTGGAAAAATCAAATATTCAAGAAACAGGCTGTGCTGTTTTTAATAGACAAACCCTAGAAACAACCTAAATGTTGAGGATGTACTCCAAGAAGTAGAAATGCCAGTTAGTATGGTATAATGTATATGTAGACACATCGCTTTTTCAAATAAGATCAAAAATTGCAGAAATATAAACATGAAGTCATTGCTCGTTTAATTTGACTTCCCAGAGATAACCATCATTAACATTTGGTGTGGATCTATTTTCAGGCCTTTTTCTCTATGGATTTAGGAAAAATTTTAGTGAAGTCTGTGGTTTCATGGTTTTTTATATTACACATATCTCTGCAACTTTAATTTTTCTCCTTTATATTTCTTGAAAGTCTTTTGAAGTCATCTATAGAGATTAAACTCCAGCCTGCCCCCCTCCAACACACACACACACACACATATGCACACACACTCACTCACATCTATCCCTTCTGCAGGTTGGTAACATTGGAGCTTTGTAATTTACCTGCTAAGGGACTTTGGGAATTTATTCCTTAGTTCATTCAAAATAAATAAGTCAATTTGACTGAGTGCATGCCATATGCAAGGCTCTGGGGAAACTAAGCTGCTTATGACCTGAGCTTAGAGTCCAGTGAGGAAACCTGGAGTGTGCATTTGTCATCATGGTAAAATCGTGCAGTGGCAGCACAGATGTTGCTATGGAAGCAGAGGAAGGACATCTCAATAAGGCCAAGGGTGTCGTGGTCACTGACAAATTATTTGAATAGACGGAGGTTCAAATCCTGGTATCTGTGCCAAACGTGGAGGCTCGCATCTGTAATCTCAACACTTTGGGAGGCTGAGGTAGGAGGGTCATTTGAGCACAGGAGTTCAAGATCGGCTTGGACAAAATAGCAAGACCTCATCTCTACCAAAAAAAAAAATTAGCCACTCGTGGTGGCGCTACTCAGGAGGCTGAGGTGGGAGGCTTGCTTGAGCCAAGAGTTTGAGGCTTCAGTGAGCTATGATCACACCATTGCCTTCCAGCTTGGGTGACAAAGGTAGACCCTGTCTCTAAAAAAATGAAAAATGAAAATTCTAGTATCTGTCCCTTGTTAACTGAGACCTCGGGTAAATCCTTAACTTCTGTCTCAGTGCAAGCTGGGTGTAGTAATTCCTACCCCACAATGCCAGCATGAATATTCATTGGGAAAATCATTATAGGAGAGGAGTATTGAATGTCCATTAGTAGATGTCTGGTTAAGTAAATAAATCATGGCATATTAATTAATACAATATTATGCAGCTATGAGAAATGAGATCATTCCAAGTGTTCTGATAGGGTCTAACTCAGACATGTGTTATTAATAGAAAAGTGTGTGTTTTGCTACGATTTACGGGAAAGACGTTTTAAAGGTGGGATGGTAGATAGTCTAGGTAAATACAGGTATGTATATGGCTTTCTGAAAGGATAGCCAAGTAACTTCATAGTGCTTGCCTTTGAGGAAGGGAACTGGGATCAGGAGTAGGGAGAAAGTTGGCTTTCCATTTATACTCATTTATGCTGCTTAAATTACCATACACATTTATTATATGTAAAGAAGAGTGTATCATTAAGGCAATGTCAATTTAATATATAGCTATTCAAATGCCTTTATATGGGACTTTTCACAATCTTTTCATTAAGTAGTTATAAGCATGGACTTGTAGGTGTGCTTACTGTCTATAGAATCTTGGAAAAGTTAGTTAATCACACTAAACCTCCCTTTTCTTCTATAAAAAGGAATTAATAATAACCGCCTTATTAAGGTTGTTGTGAAAATAAGATAACAAAATTGAGTGGAAAACAGTTAACATGGTGCATAGCATATTATAAGCGCTCAAATGTTTGTTGTGTAATAATTAATACTAAAAGTCTGTATCTATCAGTGGTATTAATAATAATCTAACTCAGCTGCCTTTTACCAAAAAGGGATATTTATGGGCTCACACACATGAAAGTCTGTGGCATGTGTGCCTTTGGGTATGGCTGTAGCACCTCCCTTGAAGGCATTGGGACTCAGCCTCTCTCCAGCTCTTCTGTGTTGGCTCACGTCCCAAGTAGCTCCAGGCTTGCAGCCTACTGGCCTAATAATGCCCAGTGAAAAGAACCCAGTACTTTCCCAGTGGTTCCCAAGAAAAATCCCAGGATTGACTGACTCATCCTGCATTGGTCATGGTCTCATCCTTACCCCAGACACTTGAACCTCGGGATTGAGGCCAGGATTCAGTACTCACCTCTGCAACCTTGATGGAAAGAGTCGTCCTAAAATGTTCAGCAGTCTCAAGTCTTTTCTTTTCATGCTTGGAGACTAATAGAAACTAAGAACATCCATAGAGCTCCTTCTCCAGTGGAAAAAAAATAGAGGCAACAAATATCAGGCAGGCAGACTATAGATGTTCCCCACTGACTCCAGTGGTATTTCTTTTGGGGTTTTATTTGTTTTTGTTTAGAGAGAGAGATATGGGAGTCTTGCTGGGCTGCCCAGGTTGGTCTCAAACTCCTGGGCCCAAGTGATCCTCTTGCCTCAGTCTCCCAAATACCGGGGACCACAGGCGCATTAGCATTGCACCCAGCTCTAACTACATACATTTTCCTACATAGATTTTCAGAAATGCTTACCAGTACAACTGTTTCATTGCAGAGGCATGTTACTGTCCATGGGGCTAAGGTTTTAATGTTAGCACATACCTTGTTTATAGTACAAGTTACCCTTGGAAGTCCTGCCGGAAGGTGCCGTATGGAGTTCTACACAGAATCTCACAGAGCCAGGCTTTCCCACCGCTTGGGACCAAATGGCTCATCCTTCTGTTGAGCACTGGATTAGTTGGTTGTGTTACTGGTAGGGGCCATGTAATGTAAAGATCTGTGCATGAACAATGAATACCTCTCCAACCAGCGCGATGCTCCCACTGTGAACTGACAAAAATTGAGATGACCCAGAGAAGAGATTTCTGTCCACCCTGGTGCTCAGCCCAGGGCAGGGTGGTGGAGACAGAGCTCACCCGCACGATTTAAATCCTGCCATATAGTTTTTTGTCTTACCAGGCATGTGTGCTTGAAGTTGCTAAGTTAAGCATTAAAATAATGCTGCTCCATCAAATATCAAAACTCTTAGCCCTTTTTCAAGAGATTCGAATGATTGCACCCATGTTCAGATCTGAGACCAAACAGGTAATATGTGGTCCCCACAAATCCAGTTCCGCCCTCCCTGTTCACTAAACAGGGGAGGAAAAACAACAGGATAACCCAGCAGGAACCTCCATTCTGAAAAGGGGAAATGACATAAAGTGCTCACCTCCTGCTTGTCATGTCCTCAACAGGGACAGCAGTTTGTAGAGCCTGTAAGTCCACCCTGAGTTCCACCTCCTGGGAGGAATTCTGAGGCTGCCCCTTCTTCACACCTCACTTGTTTCTGGTGTGGCTTTTGGACCTAGTGATTGACTTCCTTAGAGGTTCAACATCATGGGCCTTCACTTTCTAGACTGAGAGATTCTCCAGCAATAAAAGTGCCTTTAAATTTTAGTAGCTTGTCCATCTAGCATTTAGATTTGGTCAATTTATGATTTGGTGCTTAGTAACCAGAGTTACACGTGAAGACTAGTCCTGGTCTTTCCAAGTTAGGTCTCAGTCACTTAGCAGTAGACCTCTGGAAATTTCCCTGAACTACAGTTTAATGCTTCCATAGGCCTTTGCCTCATGGCAGTCTGAAACAGTAGCCTGGGAGAGAGAGACAAAACAAATATGCCCCCAGCCTACTGGCCAGTGGTTGGTTCTTTACTGCTGAGGCACAGCCCTACGTCCCTAAGAGTTCTGGGTCCCAGACTCTTTTCTGAGTTTGTCTTCCTTCTGTTCACTTTATTTTTATTTTTTGAGACAGAGTCTTTCTCTGTCACCCAGGCTGGATTGCAGGGGCACCAACCTCCACCTCCCAGGTTCAAGCAATTCTCATGCCTCAGCCTCCCAAGTAGCTGGAACTACAGGTGCGTGCCACCACGCCAGGCTAATTTTTGTATTTTTAGTAGAGTCAGGGTTTCACCAGGCTGGTCTCATACTCCTGACCTCAGGTATCTGCCTACCTCAGCCTCTCAAAGTGCTGGAATTACAGGCGTGAGCCACTGTGCCCAGCCCATCTGTTGACTTTAATTTGGGCAGAGAATACAGCTCTATGTCTCCTTAGATTGCTTTCTGTAGAGAAGGCCTCCATAGCAAAGCTGTTTTCTTTGAGGCGGGCCAGCCTCAGCTGTAGTTTCTCTCTATCTGTAGTATCTTCCTGGCGGTCACAAGAAGTGACCAGCACACTCTGCCACTCTAACAAGGCCTGCCAGCTCCCTGTCACGCCATAGCCATCTTGACTCAGCCAGTTCCACAAGCTGTCACTGGCAACAGCACAATTCTAGGTTCCCGACTCAAAACACTTTAAGCAGCCAAGCGCAGTGGCTAACGCCCATAATCCCAGCACTTTGGGAGGCCGAGGAGGGCGGATCACGAGGTCAGGAGATGGAGACCATCCTGGTTAACATGGTGAAACCCCGTCTCTACTAAAAATACAAAAAATTAGCCAGGCGTGGTGGCAGGCGCCTGTAGTCCCAGCTACTCGGGAGGCTGAGGCAGGAGAATGGTGTGAACCCGGGAGGCGGAGCTTGCAATGAGGCAAGATCGTGCCACTGAACTACAGCCTGGGCAACAGAGCGAGATTCTGGGTCTCAAAAAAAAAAAAAATGCTTTAAGCAAAAAGAGTTTGTTGGCTAATGTAACTGGAAAGTCTGGGAAAGATCAACAGTTGCCCCCAGGGCATGACCAGAGCCAGAGTTTTGAGTGGTGGTCTCAGACCCCTCTCTCTCCTTCTCTCCACTGTGCTTTCCCCTGGGGAGGCCCCATTCTCAGGCAGCTTTAGGCTCCTCACTTACCAACCTTACTGGAAAGACATACCTGCTTCTCGCCAGACAGTTCCAGAAACATTCCTGGGGTTAGCCTTTGCTCCTCCAGCCTTGGTCATGAGCCATTCAACCTGTTCGCAGTGGGGGCAGGGAGGGCAGGATGGGACACAATGATTAGCCAGGCCTGGATCACCTGTGTGCACAGATGCGCTTAGACCGGGAAAGGGATGGCTCCCCAAGGAACAAACAGGGAGCTTCTGCCTGATAAAGAGGGAATGTTTGCTGGACCAACCACAGCAGGCCCACACGCGGACTTGACAGAATGGCTGGGAGCGGGAGATGAAGTCCAGCAAGCAGATTGTCCTGCCGGGGCCATTAGAGTAATGTTTAACTCAGCACTGCAGTAGAACAATAAGGTGTGCCACTGAGGCAAGCCACACCGTAAAAATATATATATAAAGAAACGTGAAACAATTTTAATGCTACATCTGACCCATTAACAACATTGGGGTTAGAGGTGCCCTGACACAGTCAAAACTTTAGATACATCTTTTGATTCCTCTAAACTTCACTAATAGCCTGCTGTTTGGGGTTTTCATTATTATTTCAGTGATGGGGTCTTGCTATGTTGATCAAGCTGGTCTTGAACTCTTGGCCCCAAGTCATCCTCCTGAGTAGTTGGGATTATTGGTGTGAGCCACGCATCCAGCCCTAATAGCCTCCTGTTGACTGGAAGCCTTACCAATAACATAAATAGTCAATTAACACCTTTTGTATGTTATGTGTATTATATACTGTATTCTTACAATTAAGCTAGAGGGAAACTGTTATTAATAAAAGAAGGTTTGGAGTGAATGAAAGTGGAATCCACAGGCTAGATTTCCCTCATCAGCCAAGCAGAACTAGAGGTGAGGGTGTGTGAAATAGGCCGTGCTGGCCAGAGCGGGGCTTTGCCTGAGGGTCTTACTCTTTTCCCCTAAGATCTAAAGCCGGGTTTCTCCAACTTGAAGGTGTATCAGAATCACCTGGAAGACCTGTTAGATTGCTCAGCCCCTTTCCCAGAGTTTCTGATCCAATGCATCTTAGGTGTGCTCTAGAATTTGCATTTCCTAGCAGCTGAACTTGATCCAGGGTTCAAAGTGTAGAAGACATATGGGCATATAGAACAGCTGGATGAAAAAAAAAAATAAGAGAAAATAGATTTACTGTTAATTACCGGAAGTGGATCATCATAAAATTCATTCTCGTCATCTTCACATTGAGGAAGCTGTGGTGAAAGAAAAAGAGGAGGGGGTTGGTCTTTTTGTCTCAGGGATGGCAGAGGAGGAAGAAAACCCACATATAAGTGGACACACTCATGGCCGGGTGCAGTGGCTCATGCCTATAATCCCAGCACTTTGGGAGGATGAGGTGAGAGGATCGCTTGAGCCCAAGAGCTCATCACCAGCCTTGGCAACATAGGGAGGTCCCATCTCTACCAAAAAAAAATTTTTAATTAGCCAGACATCATGGTGTTCACCTGTGGTCCCATCTACTCGGTAGGCTGAGATGGGAGGATTCCTTGAGCCTGAGAGGTCAAGGTTGCAATGAACTGAGATCACACCACTGCACTCCAGCCAGGGCGACAGAGTAAGACCCTGTCTCTAAAAAAATAAAATCAGTGGACACGGACAATCCAAACCCATGTTGTTCAAGGGTCAGTTGTATTTTATTTATTTCATTTAACGTGATCACTACTAAAATTGTTGAGATAATTTTACCCTGTTTTGTACTAAGTCTTCGAAATTCAGCGTGTATTTTACACTTATACCACGTGTCAGTTTGGATGAGCTAGCAGCCAGTGGCTATTGTAGTAGACGGTGCAGGGTTAGCTGGTAACTTTCCATAGAGGGGCTGAATATCCAGCTTCCACTGATAAGTTATTACATACATTTTCACATCATGGGGAGTTATTTTGAAATTGCAAATCTCGGCTGGGTGTGGTGGCTCACGCCTCTAATCCCAGCACTTTGGGAGACCAAGGTGGGTGGATCACCTAAGATCAGGAGTTCGAGACCAGCCTGGCCAACATGGCGAAACCCCGTCTCTACCAAAAATACAAAAATTAGCTGGGAGTGGTGGCGTGCACCTGCAGTCCCAGCTACTTGGGGAGGCTGAGGGAGGAGAATCACTTGAACTTGGAGGTGGAGGTTGCTGAGCCGAGATCACGCCACTCCACTCCAGTCTGGGCAACTGAGCAAGACTCTGTCTAAAAAAAAAAAAAAATGCAAATCTCAGAAGAATCTGCCTGAAAATGAGCCTAAATACATATTTTTGTGCTGCGTGTCTGGTTGGTGCCACTTATTTCCTAAAACACCTGTCATACCCATACAGTTGGTACTTAACAACTGCTTAACCATCTATCTTTTCTCTTGGACTTGAAGCCCCTTATCTATCTTGCTTACTAAGCCCAATGTCTAGGTACCTAGAAGACACTTTGTGGATATTTTTAAATTGAATTGGAGTTAAATTAAACACTTAGATAAGGACTTCTCATTTGCCAGGCTTGGTGAGAAAATGGAGAAAGTAATATTGGTTGAAGCCCAAAATTGCATGTTTGCAGTATTTGTTTTCCCGATGAAGGACCATTTGTAGTCTGTGACTAGTTGTGTTACTATTCAATCACCCTTTCTCTCATTGAATATACAGTATATAGAGAGAGTGATTGAAAATCTACAGAAACCCAGGCTCTGTGCCAAGCGCTGGGTATACAAAGATAAATGGGAAACAGTCCCTGCCTTAAAGGAAATGAGAAACAGATAAGTCTTGCAGTTATACCGAATAAGTGTCATGATACAAATAAACACTGAGTGTTTGGGGAGCACAAGGAAGGGGGTCCAACCCAGGTCAGAGAATAGGAGATGGGCAGGAAAGACTCACTGTGGAAAGTGAATTTAAGTCCCACGGCGCCTATGATATTCTTAGCATCCAGCCCCATGCCAGGCACGTGATGTGTTGAATCAATGAACAAAGTGACTCCTGAACCTAATGCTGAAGGATCGCTGTGTTTGTCCATCTGGGTGTGGACGGATGATCACGGCAGGTGAAGAGAGTGTGCATGACAACCCGGCCTCCAAAGCTAGAATCCTGGCTCTAGGGAATGACAAGATGCTGAGTTGGGTGGAGCAGAGGGGTGAGAGCTGGCATGAGCCTGCAGCATTTGGCAGGCCAGCCCACAAACTGCCTCCCTTCTTGTTCTTGTCCATATGACCGGTGACGAGAGATCGCACTTTCTTATTACAGGCAAAGCGAAGGCTGGAGCTAGGAGAAAGTGGTCATCAGTACCTCTCAGATGGTTTAAAAACCCCCAAGGGCAAAGGAAGAGCTGCACTACGAAGTCCAGATAGTCCAAAAAGTAAGGATCCTTTCATCTCTTTCCTTATTCTTCTTGGTGTGGAATTTCCAACTTTCAAAGCTTATGGCCGGAAGGATGCCGAGGTGTGAATAATTCTGGCGTGTTTTGTTCTTTTTCATTTCTTTCCGTGCTTATCCAAAAAAATAAATACAATGTCAGCAGACAACCGGTGAAAGGCTACAGAGTCACGCTGGTACCATAAGGGAAGGCTTCTTTTAACTGTATGCAGTTTCATTTTCCAACTCGGAATACGAGCTTTTGGCATCATTCTACATCAAATTTAATTTTAACTTCCCTTAATGGACATTGCTTCAGAGTCTGAGGCAAACTGGATGTCCACGAACTATGCCAGAGTCACTAGTGTCTGTGCCGACCTTAATCTCCAGCTCAGCATATGGTAGCGTAAGAATTGATTGAGCCCAATAAATTGCAGGCTGTTTCTCTTTCTATCAAATACTTTTACCGTTTCTTGTGGGAGAGAGAGAAACGTAGGTTAGAAATAGCCAAATAGTCCCTTTATGTATGTGTTTGCATTTAACATAAGGGCTAAATTAGACTTTGTTCTCTCTCTTCCTGTAGTTCATGCGTTAGGCAATCCACAAATGATGTGTGACACTAAATTAAAACCTTGACTTGTGCACCTATGGGGGAACAAGTACAATATTAAATAAGGAAATTTCCTTTAAGAGAGATGGGGAGATTTGGCAGAAGACTTTTCCAGGTAATTATTTATCAAAATGAAGCATTATTTGGAAAATTGGTGAACAGGTGATACATGCACACACAGATACCAGAGCCTGAAAGGCCATTTGAGACGGGTCTGTTTAAGACCTTGTCCTGCAGTGCTAGTGAGATTCATAGCCTGGCTCCATCACTGTAGACCTCATGTGTGCTGGTCCCCTGAGGTCACAGCACTCTTTCATTCATTTGAAAGATATTTTTTAGCTCCTGCTATGTGTAAATTCTTCATTAGAGACAGGGAATCGTGTAAGCCAAGGTAGAAACTTGAGAAATTCAAGGTGAAATGCTTTCATCAAACCCTGGAATTTTTACTCTCCCTTCCTGTTCTAATAAAAAACTTTCATAGCTTTCTATGACTTGCCAACAACAACAGCAATGACAGCCTTGCTTCAGATACTAATACTTTGGCTGCAGTGGGAAAGAGAGCTTGCTTGACTGCAAAGACACCCTTCATTTCTTTACCTTTCCCCCTATCCCCCACCCGCTCGGTTTTTGTTTTTCTTTAAGCTCCAAAATCTCCCTCAGAAAAAACGCGGTATGATACGTCTCTTGGTCTGCTCACCAAGAAGTTCATTCAGCTCCTGAGCCAGTCACCCGATGGGGTCTTGGATTTGAACAAGGCAGCAGAAGTGCTAAAAGTGCAAAAGAGAAGGATTTATGATATCACCAACGTTCTGGAAGGCATCCACCTCATTAAGAAGAAGTCTAAAAACAACGTCCAATGGATGTGAGTAGGAGTCCTCCCCATGCCCTGGCTCTGAGGGGGTCGTTTCAAACTGCCTGGTTTCTTAGTTCGCGCTTTCACATCCATGCCCACACATTCTTTTCTTTTCTCTCCTACTGTTTTCTTCTCTCTCGTTCTCTCTTCCCTCCTCGGCTTCTAAGCCAGAAGTTCAAAGTCTCTTTACAAAGAGACTTTGTTTAGATACTGTCAGAGATAAAAGGATTTATATTTGATCAGCATCAAGCAAGGGGATCCTTAAAGAGGTCCCTACAACTGGCAAATGGACTGCTATTCATCTGTTACATTGATGTCTGTGTGCACCCACATGTGTATCTGACAGATGTGTACACGTCTTCAGCTTGTTTCTAATAAGAATCTGGAGATGATGGCTTGTGGGTTATCTATGTGTATATGTACAACTGCATAGTCACAGAGTATCTTTATCCATGGTTCTAATAGCAGATTAACTCACTTTCTGAGTAAATTAAGGCAAGACTTAAATGCCTCCATTTCGTCTGTAGAGCAGGGATGGTAGCATGATACTTATACACCCACCTGTATGATTACATATGTAATATATTTTGTGATTTTTAGAGCATCTAAATAGCCACTATAAGCACAGTATTGAATTATTAAAGCATTTTAGAAGGAATAATTCCGTTATAGGAGGGCTTTGAAAAAATACTAATTCAGATAGAAGATGAATAGGTACCTTTTTTGCACTTTTTGGAATTTTGTTTAAAGTTTGGTAACCCATTTTGGCCTCTGGTTTAGAGAAATATATTGGGTGCTGGTCTCGGTTCTTGCATACATCACATACATCTGTTTCCTTTACTTTCTTTTCTTTTTAGTTGTTGGTATAAGACCATCAGTAATTACCTGGGTTTTTCATGCTTTTTTGGATGGGTTGTTTTCTTTTTTTTTTTTTTTTTTTTTTTTAATTTTGAACCATTCCATCTTCTCTGTCTGTCTCTTTTTATCCTTTTTCCCCTTTCTTCCCCCTATCACCTGGGAGCCATGGGGCAGCGGAGGAAGGTGGTTGCCTTCTTTTGCCCTCTGAATTTGAACCTTCTGAAGAAACAGACCTCCCCTGGAGGAAAGAATCCTGAAAATAGCAGTGCTCTTTCACTAAATTTCTATGCTGTGAAAAGTGCAGAACTGTATTTATGAAAAAATATATATATATGTATAAATGTTCTAATTTTAACACTTGGCTAACAAGCAATGTGACCTCCTGTGTCAAGAGGAGACTTTTACCCAAAGGATCATTTCTCCTTCCCCTCCCTCCCATGAGTAGCCATGAAGAGTCTGTGTTTGGGTTTCTAGGGGCTGCAGTCTGTCTGAGGATGGGGGCATGCTGGCCCAGTGTCAAGGCCTGTCAAAAGAAGTGACCGAGCTCAGTCAGGAAGAGAAGAAATTAGATGAACTGATCCAAAGCTGCACCCTGGACCTCAAACTGTTAACCGAGGATTCAGAGAATCAAAGATATCCTTTGTGCCGCCGGTTCACTGGGGGTTAGTGCTTCGTAGACTATTTCCAGAGTTGACAATCTGACTTATGCACAAGGTAGATTATTATTCTGATGTCATGCAAATGAGTACCTGTGTGCCTGCGTGCGTGTGTGTGTGTGTGTATGCACATGTGTGTGCGTATGCACATGTGTGTGCAAACCCAGTTAGCTTTGCCTAAAAAGTCAGTATTTATGGTAAGATGGACACCAACTCGATCCTATTATCTATTTTGATACCAGGTGGGAACTGTTTTTTAAAGCATTTTTTCATGTGTGGTTGAGACATATGGGTACACTTCAGCGTAAGGCCACACTATTAAAAGATACATAAGGTGTCAGTATTAATATTAATGACAACACTAAGCAGATTCGTCTTTGGCTTCCCAGATTTTTGGTGGGTGTTAGCTGTCACTGTTGGGGTTCTCACATTCTATTTTCTTTTCACCAGATATTGTAGCGATTGCAATTCGTTAAATCTATCTGATTGGGCTGTAGTTGAAGGGTTTGAAAGAGTAGAGAAAAATCATACTATAACTCTTAAAGTACATTCTACTGATTCCCAATACAAAAACTGATTTCGAAAGCACCCCAAGACCTGAGAAACCCCTCTTAATTCATCTGTTCCGCTACAAACATTAGTCCTTGGAAATAAAAATACGAAAGGTCAGTTCTTGTTCTCAACTTCCTGACAATCTATTGACGATCTCAGGAAAACCTGCTCTTCATCGTCTCACCACAGACAAAATAAGAGGGCGATTGCCACATTATGTCAAACAAGACTTGCCAATATTCTCAGTTATTAGAAGAAGACAAAAAACAATACTGTAAGTTATCCCATCTCTAGTTTTAGTTCCATACTTCTGAGAATGCCACATCTACCATTATTTGACAGAAAATAAAATGTGTTCTGCCCAGATTCTTCTAGTGTCTCATCTTTAATAGGCCTCCCCTTGGAGGATATGGAGATATTTATTTTCTTCCAATGTTGGCAGTTTTTCAAACCTGCAGTTGTTCATTTCCTGTTGATAGAGAATTAACCTTGTCAGCTGATAGTTAGTGAGATGGAAGAGAGAGAAGTATAGTGTTTTGGGCCCCCAGTGGTGGGCAGAGTGGGTTTACAGGGGAAGAAACCAACAGTTGGGCTGTTGCAGTCATTGTTTGGTTGGCAGCCCTATTGCGGAAGATACGGTGGTTGCATGTGATTGGCAGCCTTCCGGGACATGTGGGCTTATGGCATTGTCACCTATATTAGCTTTCTCTGGGGCCTTTGTTGCCAAAAATGAAAGCTTCCTTGCAGGGAACTTCGAACCCAAGGAGTAAATTCAGGAGGGAGCCACAAAGGAAGCACTTTTAAGTTTGTAAGATTAGAAAATATATTTGCACAATTTATTTCTGTTCACCATTCAGTTCCCAAATTGGTACAGCTTGTTCACAAATGTGTTGAAATTTTCCTTCCTGCAGCATGTTGAGTAATTGTAGACGAGTTTTTCTTTTACGCTTGATCTTAGCCAAAAGGCCAAGAAGCGATGAGTTTTTATTTTAATAAGTTCTTGTCATACAGCTTTCTGACAGTGGGCTGTAGTGTAAGTACCTGGTTGTCAGTTTTTTCCAGTGTTCTCAGTAAAAACTCAGAACTGCCTGGCCTTCTATAAAGGCATCCATTGGCTTCTTTGATGGGTTATGTAGTGATCTAAAACCCAGAATCCTGCAAGAGCAGCCGCTGTAAGCTCAACACTGAATTAGCCATCATCTCAACTGTAAAGATTTGAAGGAGATAGTCTGTGATAGATCCCCTACATATGTTTGCAGTTTTGTGTGAATATGCTTTTTTTCTGGATTAGTAGTTCCATAGCTGCCTTCAGTTTCTAATAGGAAGCTACCACAGCCAGGAACGGTGACTCACGCCTGTAACCCCCGCACTTTTGGGAGGCTGAGGCGGGCAGATCACTCAAGGTCAGGAGTTCAAGACCAGCCTCGCCAACATGGTGAAACCTTATCTCTACTAAAAATACAAAAAAGTAGCCAGCTATGGTGGCGCGTGCCCAGCTATGGTGGCGCGTGCCTGTGATCCCAGCTACTCGGGAGGCTGAGGCAGGAGAATCACTTGAACCTGAGAGACGGAGGTGGCAGTAAGCTGAGATCGTGGCACTGCACTCCAGCCATGGTGACAGAGTAGGACTCCATCTCAAAAAAAAAGAAAAGAAAAGAAAAGAAAGACAGAAGCTACTATTGTAAGGGACAAGACTTCATCTAGGGTCTCTAAGCCCCCCCCTTTTTTTATATTAAACATATTAGATCACAGACTCTTAGCTATTAAATACATTATACTACCTGCTGAAATGCCCTCATTGGTTTGTTACTTGGTGTTTTGTCCTAGGAATTTTTTGTGGGTTCATGTAAAAAATAATAGTTGGCTAAAGACATTGTACATTAATTGTTTACTCCATGTCCCTTATATAAGAAAGCCATGCAGACTTCTCTCTTTTAGTGCCAAGTGTCAAGCTCACTTGAATACTTTTGTCCTATCGTAAGTACCGTATTCTTTCATGATAGCCTTTTAGGCTTGGCTGCCAGGACATTGAAAAGAATTGTTCGGTGCTTAGATAAAACTGCCAAGGCCGGGCGCCGTGACTCACACCTGCAATCCCAGCACTTCTGGAGGCCGAAGGCAGGCAGATCACTTGAGTCCAGGAGTTCAAGACTAGCCTGGGCAACATGGTGAAACCCCATCTCTACTAAACATTTAAAAAATTACCCGGGCGTGGGGGTGCACGCCTGTAGTCCCATCTGTTTGGGAGGCTGAGGCACAAGAATCATTTATCCTGGGAGACGGAGGTTGCAGTGAGCTGAGATTGCACCTCTGCACTCCAGCCTCGGTGACAGAGCAAGACTGTCCCAAAAAGAAAAAAGAAATAACTACCAAGAGTACTGAGATATTATTCTTTTCTCTTTTCCTAAATCAGTGTTTCTCAAATTCGTTCAGGTCGCAGAGCACCTGGAAACTGCTTTCTTCCTCATGAACACGGAAATATTGATAGAGTTAATATAGTACCACGCAAAGGATAATTTTTCTAACAGAAGTAATGACACTCTTTTCTTTAGGCAATACATAATCACAACCAGCCCAGGTGCACTTAAGAAAACAAGCTGTCTGCCTAAGCAGTATTCTGAGTTCTTCCACTAATGTATTTGTTACTTATTTATTTATTTGGTGGCTGCTGACACTTGCTTATAGATAGAAGTAACTGGAGTTTCAAAAAAATTATGGCTAATAGAGATTACATTTTTTTTTCCTGCAAATTGGAATCTGCCATCATTCAGTTTGAGTGACAGAACACTTTATTGGAGTTCATGGAATGCCTGTGCTGCAAAGGGCCCTGGCTTCAAGATAAAATTTCTGACCACTTAGTTTTTGATTTTCATATGATCATTTATTTTAACTATTCTGTTTCTATGTTTCATATTTTACATAGCCATAGTCTTTTAGAAATGGGTGGGATAAAGCTATTCATTTCTTTAGTTGTTTAGAGTGTCAACCAGAAATGAAGATTCATGGGAGACCCTAAACATTTGCAGGTCCAGAAAGGGGAGACATGTGCATACTTCTCTAAGTCATAAAATACTTTAAAATTTTCCATGCACCTATTTTGTCATTTTTGTCATACTTATATCTGAGGTAATTAGATGGAAGATTCCTTGACACTCTTTACGTTAGCTTATGTTACATATCAAGATATTCGAAAAATTAGTGGCCTTAAAGACCAAACTGTTATAGTTGTGAAAGCCCCTCCAGAAACAAGACTTGAAGTGCCTGACTCAATAGAGGTAAGGAGACAGCGTCTTTGTTCATCTGCAAAGATCTTTTTGGAATGCCTGAAATTGAAGAGTCATTGACTCATAGTTAAAGTCTGTCCCCCTCCTATGAACTTGATGGTTCTTTCCCATTTATTTTACTTAACCATACATTTTAAAACATTTCGACGGTTTGATGTTCATTGAGTATTCAAACAGCCTAACTTTGACCTAGCAGGATGTTCACTTCAAAGTGGTATATGATACCCTGTCCCTCTTGTACTTTCTCTTTTTCATAATTTGTCATCAGATGGTTTTGATCAATTGGAATCGCTTTGGAAAGCTTATATTGATTATCCTGCATATGGTCCCCACCACAAACAGATATATAAATGTTTTAAAGTTTCTCCCTAGTTTATAACATTTTGAGAGATCAAATGGGGCTTTGGGTTAGCTGACAGACTAGAATATTGTAAGAAAGTAGGGGGCATATTTTTATGATTTTCAGATATACTTGGATAATAGAGGCCTAGACTACAACTATAACATAAAGAGCTGTAGTAAAAAGAAAATCCATAGGAGATAAAAAGAGAATAAAAGTTACACGCTTCCATCTAGGGTAGACTTCTTACCCTAAAAGATAATAATAGCTCTTTGACCTAGATGAAAAAGATTTTTAACTGTTAGTACGCTGCATTCTCTTAATAGATGCAGTTCCTAGCACTTAAGAATACTATTCATCAGTATACAGTTCCACATGAAAAAGTCCTACCATAAAGGAACAATAACATGGAAATACTGTATTTGGAACACTTAAAGGACCTTGTAATAATTTGCAGAAAAAGAATATATCCAAAGAACACAATTTACCTCACCCATTGTGCTATTTTCAGACTGACTCTCCCCTCCCCCAAACCTCCCAAAAAAGTTTTCTTTCTCTAGGGCAGGACTCAGCAAACATTTTCATTGACTGTCAGGTAGGTGGTAAATATTTTTGTCTTTGCGAGCCTTACACCCTATGTCTGGACTGTTCAACTGTGCACCTCTGCCACTGAATATGAAAACAGCCAGAGGCAATAATAAACAATGGGAATGAGTGTGACTCTCTTCCAATAAAACTTTATTTACAAAGCCACTTGGTGAACTGGATTTGGCCCTTAGGCTGTGGTTTGCTGACCCCTGCTCAAGAGGGTAACCGTCTTTGACAGAGTTGGACTAGTAGGGAAAAAGCAAGTGAACAGTGAACATTGTTCTTACTTTCCATTTTTAGATAAAAATTACTATGGCTTTTATTTCTAAAAGAACTTATGATTCGAACTTTTCCCATTTCTGTTCATAGAGCCTACAAATACATTTGGCAAGTACCCAAGGGCCCATTGAGGTTTATTTATGTCCAGAAGAGACTGAAACACACAGTCCAATGAAAACAAACAACCAAGACCACAATGGGAATATCCCTAAACCCACTTCCAAAGGTAAAAATTCCACTTTTGTCTTTTGGAAACTATGTTAAAAATGAGGGTGACTAGAACCATCTGTATTGGAACCACAAGCCTAGGCAAGAAACAAAAACTTCTGTTGTTATTAGGTAACATGTTCTAAAAGACATTCTGACTGGTTTGCAGAAGAAAATAATGATTTTGGAAAAATGGCTCCTTCACCCACTTATGGAGTCACTTCAGACTTTTGCTATTGGCAGAGAATATTTCCTCGCAGTGTTTTTGAAAACCAGCTAAAGTGAGGAGCAAAGCTGTGAACTGTCTTGGTGGATCATCAGAGACACTTGACCGCACACACCGCAGAGCTCATCAGAGAGGGAAATGAAAAAGGTTTGCCGAGAAAAGCCTTTGTTGGAGAATTTTTGTCTTATTTTCCCCCCAATGAGATGGGGAAAGGATATGGGAGGAGAACCTTAGGAAAATAAGTCTTGCCGGGCACGGTGGCTCACGCCTGTAATCCCAGCACTTTGGGAGGCCGAGGCGGGTGGACCACGAGGTCGGGAGATCAAGAGCATCCTGGCCAACATGGTGAAACCCTGTCTCTACTAAAAATACAAAAATTAGCTGGGCGTGGTGGCGTGTGCCTGTAATCCCAGCTACTCGGGAGGCTGAGGCAGGAGAATCACTTGAACCAGGGAGTCAGAGGTTGCAGTGAGCCGAGATCCACCACTGCACTCCAGCCTGGCAACAGAGCGAGACTCCGTCTCAGAAACATGAAAAGAAAAGAAGTCTAACTTCTTCCCGCTCTGCAAAGAGCAAAGGAAGCTCTTTGCAGTATATATGTTTTTCCATTTCCTAGCTTGAGGATATACATGCAGTTTTTTTTTTCTTATTGTCTCCTTATATAGCAGCGAGAATAAGGGTGATTTAAGTGAATAAGTCTGATTTAATACTGAGCAAAAGTACAGCACCTGAAATGGTAAAACGAAAGGCCATCTTTTTTCACCACAGAAATCCAAAGTGGATATGTCTTAAATGTATTTTTAGAGATCTTTTTAATAAGCTGGTTGTTCAAAAAAGACTGAGTTAAAATCAGTGAATTCTGCATGTAGTCCCAGCTACAGGGAGGCTGGGGCAACAGGATCACTTGAGCCCAGGAGTTCGAGGTTAGAGTGAGCTATGCTTGCCTGTGAATAGCCACTGCCCTCCAGCATAGACAACATAGCAAGACGCCTTCTCTTAAGAAAAAGTGCTTTTTTCAGTTGGTGAGTTTCTACTAGGAAGTCAACTTTTCAATATATATATATTGTTTTGTTTTGATTTTCTTTAAACAATGACCTAGATAGCAGAGAGAAGTATTTGAACTTGTTATCCTCTCATCGTTGAAGCTATATGCATTCTTGTTTATTGACTAGTTATTTGAAAAAGGAGTGAGTAGACTAGGGCCAAAGAAAGATGGCCAGGCGTGGTGGCTCACACCTGTAATTTCCGCACTTTGGGAGGCCAAGGAAGGCAGATCACTGGAGCCCAGGAGTTCGAGACCAGACTGGGCAACGTGGCAAAACCCTGTCTCTAAAAAAAAAAGATTAACCAGGCATGGTGGCTCACACCTGGAGTCCCAGCTACTTGAGAGGCTGAAGTGGGAGGGTCCCTTGAACCCCGGAGTTCAAGACTGCAGTGAGTCATGATCACACCACTGAACTCCAGCCAACAGAATAAGACCCCGTCTCAAAAATTAAAAGGGGGAGAGGGGTGGCAAGGAACTTTTTTGTACCTGTTAGCATAAAAGGTGATCTGCATCATAAAGTCATCTCATTGTCATTATTAGCAGAAGGCGCATGCTTTCTTCTAACAGCAACATATACATTCTTCCAGAAAAATTCATTTGATTTTTCTAACTTATTTTTTGTTTCCGCCCATGTTTTCCTTTCAGACTTGGCTTCAACCAACTCAGGACATAGCGATTGCTCAATTTCTATGGGAAACCTTTCTCCTCTGGCCTCCCCAGCCAACCTCTTACAGCAGACTGAGGACCAAATTCCTTCCAACCTAGAAGGACCGTTTGTGAACTTACTGCCTCCCCTGCTGCAAGAGGACTATCTCCTGAGCCTCGGGGAGGAGGAAGGCATCAGCGATCTCTTTGATGCTTACGATTTGGAAAAGCTCCCACTGGTGGAAGACTTCATGTGTAGTTGATTATGCTTCGTGTGAACTCTCCTTAAAAACCGATATTTTTTTATCATGGAACCAGAACATCTGTCATGCACTGTTGTCCCTTCCTACCTTCTTCCTCCAAGAGAGTATCATGAAGTAAACTACAAACTTCAGAAGAAAGCTGACATTTTAATGAATTTTTTAAAAAATTAATAAACAAATTGTCTAAACGCACAGTTGCAGGCTCCCTTGGGAAAGCCCTGCTTTACTCCAGGCTCCAAGATCTCCTGGCTAAGTCAGCAAGTGAGAAAATGTGCAATCAGGTGTCTCTCACCCCGACTTTTCCTTCCTCCTTCCTCCCCGGATTGGCTTGCTGTGCCTGATGGATGGGCTGTAGAATGGGGTCTGGCCACCTGGCCCGCTGGGAAACAGCAATCTTCCTTAATAGCATTTCAAGCCGTGCCTTCTCCGCAGAATGCATGTCTTTGGGGTCTGCTAATATGGAATGGAACTGCAGCAAATGCAAACTTGAAGTCATGCAAAAGTATGAAATGGATTTCTTCAGCTCTTCTTAGGAATATTTAAATTACTGTCATAATTCAGTTTAAGCTATGAACTGTGTGTCCCAGTAGGAGGTCAAGAAAACCTCCACAGCCTTCTGGATGAAGAACCTGTTTTCAAATATACTTGTTGCAGATACAGAAGACTAGTAGAGTTCTGCCACTCTAAGCTGTTGTGGATTTTCCTGTCTCCATGAACCACTCCCATTCCCCTGTCCCCAATGTGTTTGTGAGTTTCCAGTTGATTTGTAGCAAATGCCTACTTAGTTCTTTGTGGATTGTTTTAGACTTTTTATTGTTTTAGCTGCCATTTAAGCATTCCTGTGGCACCCATCACCATTTCAATTTAATTGTTTACTTTGAAGCGGTTTTTGCAAATTCACATTACTTAAGCAGAGGGAGAGAACCTCTACTGATCGAGCATCTAAACCTGTGTGATCTAAGGTTTATCAGCCTCTGCAAGGAGCTTTGTCCCATCGTGCTTCCATTCCCAGGAGGGGGAGCTTGGAGCGAGTCAGTCCTGGGGCTTGCTGACATGGGCGGCCCGTTGGAAAGGAGAACCATGTCAGATGACGTAACAGCCCCAAGGAGCAGCAAGCATGGGTCCCTCCATCCTTGGGCTTCCCGGGCCCCTGTGACGGGGGAAAGGGCTCTCTTACACCGCACTCAGGGAGACCACTTCTCAGGATGGGGTCAGATGGAGAGACCTCTAGGGAGAAAGACATCCCCATTGTGTGAGTGGCATTTCCTTAAGCTGGCAGGAACAGGGAGCAGCCCTGTGTCGGGGGCTGGAATAGTTCTGGCCAGACCCTGTTCCCCTTCCTCTATGAAGGAATCAGTTGGACCAAGGGAAGCCGGGGACGTAGAACATGAAGCAAAACAATGCCAGGGCGTCTCCCGCTTTACTCTTCAGGAATGGTGTCCCAAGTTGGAGGCTTTGTGTCAGCTGCAAATCCTACCAGTTGTGTCCAAGAATGGCCTTCCCTCGGGCAAGTGGCAGTGGCCATCTCCCCCTGGGAATATGGCGTAGTATCTCCGGTCCATTCCTTGGATGCTAAGGACTGCGGGAATGAGGGAGTCAGATCAAGAACAAACCTCAAAACGAACAGTTAAATTGAAACGCTATGTGCCTGACCCAATGGTAGGCACATAGTAGGCACTCAACTCGTATGTTTAATTGAATTGAAAATATCCCTTAGGAAAAAATTTTAAAAACACAAACAAAAAACCACAAGAGCCCCAGCCAGTTTACTCCAGGTAGATTTCCACAATATGCAAAGTGGTGGTGGGGTCGAGACAGATGACACCAGCACTTTAAACTCTTTGTGTGGGTATGCGTGGGTGTATGTTTGGGAAGAAAAACAAAGGTGCAGACTATCTTCCTTTTTTCTTCTTCAGCCTCCATCCCTGGCCTCCTCCCCTCACACACACTGGACTTGGTACAAAATGTCGGTGTGGTCCTAGATGAAGCATTGGGGTGGGGGAGGGATAGGGAGCTTTGTGTCAAGTGCCTACTGGAAATGCACTGTGGGGTTTTTTCCTGTATGGGAAACCATTTATGCCAAGCTTTTCCCCATTTCCCATATTTATCTCATCTGGTTAGCTGCCTCTGCTTCCAGCTTTGTGTAATTCTCTTTGCCAGCTGCACAAAGCTGATTTTTTCCAAAGTCTAAAGACTGAGCTCACCTGGCTAGATTGTTGTGTGTTTTGTTGAAATTTTTCATAATGTAATGCCGTATTTATTGTTTTAAAAATGAAAGGAATACTAATAAGTCTTAAAAGTTCCTTCATGCATAAGATTTTTTTTCCAGTTACTGGGCTTAACTGGTGTACATTAATTAGATGTCCATACTGTATTTTGTTTGCATTAAGTACTTTTCTTTTTGACTTAGTATCCGGCACACAAAGTGGGTTAGTACTACAGTATTTGCGTTACTTTAAGTACTAAGTATGCAGGTTTCCTGGTACCATTGAGTTGCTGCTATTAAAGCTCACACACGAAATGGCTAAAAGTTACAAGTGTGCGAATTATGACTGCGTGAGCCTTAGAAAATAAAATGTATAAAGGGCAACACATGAGCTGTCAAACAGTGTTAGGTATGTGTTTATATGTACAGAGTTGTGCATAGCAATCGTTTTATTTAAGTGGATATGTAGTCTACTCACATTTTCATTATTTAGCAATTTTGTACAAAAATAGCAATTAATTTGTAAACACTGCCAGAATACTTTCTAGCTGGTTTGTAATTTTTTAAGAGTGTTATTTCGTTTTGTTGTTTTTTCTGTTCTTTGTTGTGGTTCTTGTTTTCTTTTTTGTTGTACGTGTAGATCTGTAAATAAAATTGCAGTATTTAAAGCTTAAGCTTTCAGGAAAAAGAAAATAAGAATTCAGTGTGTGCATGACAACTCGTGTGTATGAGAAGGAGGGATTTGAAGGAAGATGGCTTGCAGAGTAAGTCGGGTGGCAATTGTCAGGGTGTGGGAATTTCTCTTCCTACGGGGTACGTGATTTTGTAAAAAGGAAGTATTTCTCCCAAAATTGGGAGTAGGCAAACTACGAATCAGTTTAGCTTTGTGTTGTATGCTAGTTTAAAAAAGGAAATATGTAATATAATGTAAAAAACAACCACAAAAAAAAAGCTTTTATGATGGATTTTGTAAATAGATTTGTTACAGGGTGACCTGTTCTCTAGCTGTGATCTTACCACTTCAAATGGGTGTAATTTGAATAAATTTTGTATGGTAAAGGATCAATAAAATGATTTTTTTTTAAGAGTTCAGGCTTGTGGATGGGTTTTCTTTAATATTATATTATGCTCCTCTATTAATTTAATTTTTTTTCCTTTTTCTTTCTTTTTCTCGTTTTTTTTTTTTTTTTTTTTTTTTTTTTTTTTTTTTTGAGGCAGAGTTGATCACTCATGCAGGCTGGAGTGGAGTGGCGCAATCTCGGTTCACTGCAACCTCCACCTCCCAGGATCAAGCAATTCACCTGCCTCATTCTCCTGAGTAGCTGGGACTACAGACACCTCCCACCACGACTGGCTAATTTTTGTATGTTGAGTAGAGACAGAGTTTCACCATGTTGGCCAGGCTGGTCTCGAACTCCTGACCTCAAGTGATCGCCTGCCTCAGCCTCCAAAAGTGCTGGGATTACAGGCATAAGCCACCGCACCCAGCCTATTAATTGAATTTTTTAAAAACATTCTTAAACAAGTTAACGAGAAAGGCTAAACAAAAGCTTAAAACGTCGTTTGCCTTACATGGTATTTGGGACTCTGAGAATACTGAGCAAATATTTGGTGACCACTTCTGGTACACTCTACCCTCTGTGCAGCAGAACTTACCTTGTCCCTGTGACCATGTGCAGAAACCACTCTCGGACACTGAAGAATTTTTACACTGAGAAAGTGACAAGTTTGACGCCTCATAAGAGTTATAAAGCCAGTACACTTTAATTCTGAAATCTGGTCACTACCTCCCTTGTTCTAGATTGTTTATTTCTAGTAACGCCATCTAGGAGCAGATTTGAATTTTTTGACTGCCATGTGACACTGTTAACTCTGAACTTACATTTAAAAACCCCAAAGTGCTATATATTGTACACACACAAAATCAATATAGAAGGGTATGAAATTTAAAAAAAGCAGGGGGGTCATTACCTGCCCCTCTGTGCTATTCATGCCAGAGGTAACCACTGTTCTCAGTTTTCTTGTATTATCCTTCCAGTCATTTTCTAGGCACATATCTGTGCATGAACGTGTGTATTTTATTTTATTTTATTTTATTTGTATTTATTTATTTATTTATTTGAGACAGAACCTGGCTCTGTCGCCCAGGCTATAGTGCAGTGGCACAATCTCAGCTCACTGCAACCTCCACCTCCTGGTTTCAAGCGATTCTCCTGCCTCAGCCTCCCGAGTAGCTGGGATTACAGGCATGCACCATCACGCCTGGCTAATTTTGTATTTTTAGTAGAGACGGGGTTTCACCATGTTGGCCAGGCTGGTCTCAAACTCTGGACCTCAGGTGATCCACCTGCCTTGGCCTCCCAAAGTGCTGGGATTATAGGGGTGAACCACCACGCCCGACCTATTTTATTTTGTTTTTGTTTTTGTTTAGAGACAGGATCTCACTCCGTTGCCCAGGCTTGAGTACGGTGGCACCATCATGGCTCACTGCAGCCTCAGACTCCTGGGCTCCAGTGATCCTCCTCAGTCTCCTGAGTAGGTGGGACTAGTAGGCGTGCACCATCAAGCCTGGCTAATTTTTTTTTTTTTATTTTTCTGGAGATGGAGTCGTGTAATGTTGCCCATTCTGGCCTCAAACTCCTGTCCTTAAGCAATCCTCCCCGCCTCAGCCCCCAAAAGTACTGGGATTATAGGTGAGCATGTGTGTTATGACTTAACATAAGTCATACCATATATGCTGATCTGAAGCTTTTTATCGCTGTCACATTTTTCCATGTGAGTACTTGTAGATCATGTTCATGCTCTTCAAAGGCTGCATAACATTCAGTGATTTAAAAAATAAATAAATAATTTTTTTTTTTGAGATGAGTCTTGCTCTGTTGCCCAGGCTGGAGTGCAGTGGTGTGATCTCGGCTCACTGCAACCTCTGCCTCTCAGGTTCAGGCAATTCTCATGCCTCAGCCTCCCAAGTAGCTGGGATTACAGGTGCCCACCACCAGGCCCGGCTAATTTTTGTATTTTTAGTAGAGATGGGATTTCACTGTCTTGGCCAGGTTGGTCTTGAACTCCTGACCTCAAGTGATCCACCCTCCTTGGCCTCCGAAAGTGCTGGGATTACAGACGTGAGACACCGCACCCGGCCTAAAAATGTATTTAATAATATACTTAGGTGAGTGCCTGTTTGAGAGACAATTTTGTTCATTTTGCTATTAAAAAAAATATGTAAAGTTTATAGAATGCTTATATGTAAGGTACTATATATTTTATGTGGTATAATTTTCGTAACAAAATTTACCATTAGTAACATTTGATAGCATTCACACTGTTGTATAGCCATGACTTTTGTCTAGTTCCAGAAGACATTCTCATCACTCCAAAAGGAAACCTGTGTCCATAAAGCAGTTTACTCCCTATCCCCGACACCTTGCAGTGCCTGCTTTCTGCTTTTTTGTCCCTGTGGACTCACCTGTTCCATATGTTTCCTACAAATGGAATCATGCAACATGTGGCTTTCTGTGTTTAACTTCTTTTTTTTTTTTTTTTTTTTTTTCGAGATGGAGTCTCACTCTGTCGCCCAGGCTGCAGTGCAGCGGCCTGATCTTGGCTCACTGCAACCTCCGCCTCCTGGGTTCAAGCGATTCTCCTGCCTCAGCCTCCCGAGTAGCTGGGACCACAGGCGCATGCTACCACATCCAGCTAATTGTGTATTTTTGGTGGAGATAGGATTTCGCTATGTTGGCTGGGCTGGTCTCGAACTCCTGACCTCAGGTAATGTAGACAAGATGAATTTGCATCAACCTGGTAGTGCTGCATTCTTTAAAAAGTTGATATAGGCCAGGCGTGGTGGCTCACATCTTTAATCCCAGCAAATGGGAGGCCGAGGCAGATGGATCGCCTGAGGTCAGGAGACCAGCCTGGCAAACATGGCGAAACCTCGTCTCTACTAAAAATACAAAAAAAAAAAAAAATTAGCCGAGCATGGTGGAAGCACAAGGTCAAGAGATCGAGACCATCCTAGCCAACATGCTGAAACCCCGTCTCTACTGAAAATACAAAAATTAACTGGGTGTGGTGGTGCACGCCTGTACTCCTAGCCACTCAGGAGGCTGAGGCAGGAGAATCGCTTGAACCCAGGAGGCAGAGGTTGCAGTGATCCAAGATCACGCCACTGCACTCCAGTCTGGCGACAGAACAAGAATCTGTCTCAAAAATAAAAATAAAAAATAAAGTTGATATAGGACTGGGACATGTGAATATTTTATAATTTAGAACCTTACTCAAAGTACTGTTTTAGAAATGGGTTTCACTCTGGGGAAAATTTATAAATCAGTTTCAGCAGGGAGATCCCAACAAAGGGAGAAAGGGAGAGGAGGGAGGGAGAGAGGACTGTAGGGAGGGAAAGAAGAAGAAATCAGATTAGTCGTAGTAATATTGCGAGATAGAATATACAACTAACACAGAACAGTGAACTATATTCAGTGATTCAGTGGCCATTAAGGGAAACAGGGTCAGTTACTCTTTGAATGAATATAAAGTGATTGCTGGATGCCAGGAACTGTTCTAGGTGCTGGAGCCCAAATTTAAAAAGGCCTACTAGGTCCTGTCAGGAAGAGGAAGTTTGCAGTCTAGTGTTAGGGGAGAAACAAGTTTTAGCTAGGAAAAGCAAACCGGAAGGCCAGATCTCAAATGAGCTATTTTTCTGACTGAAGCCATTTTTGGAAGAATTGGAAGGACAGATGGTTACAGGCAGGAATGGAAATGGAAGACAGATGTAGCCTTGCCACTGGAAAGCTCTACAAAGCCACAGAGGTCCTGATCTAGGGTGGTTTGGAGCAATTCCCAGCCCAAGCCTGTGCATCTGAATGCAAGAGTGCTTGGAGATGGCTCTCCAAGTAGGCATGACTCAAAATAAACCAATGGATTCCCTTTCTAGGATCAAGGAGCTGGGGAGCCCCAATCTAGATCTAATCTATAACCATGATATGAAAGAAGATGACAAAATTAAATTGTAGGTCATACACCGGGATACTGAGAAGAATTTCTGCGCTGATTACATAGACTTCATTAGCCTGGAGTCAATCAGACGTTAAGGAAGTGACGCTCATAGCAGGAAGTTACAGTGTTCCGTAGAATACAAACGGCAAGTCTTTCTCGTTGTGCCCCTAAATCTGGGACTTGAAGACTGAAAGACAAACAGAATTTATTAAAGTATTCTGAAATGTTTAGAAAAGCAGGCATTACTCTTACGCTTTTTGTGTGTGAAGAGCACTGTGAAAAAGTTCTGGAGCTCCTGATGCTGAAGTGTTTGGCAAGTGCTGTGGAAAAGAGAGAAGGGACAACGTTGCATGTAATCAGGGACTTGCCTCAGAAGCAACATTGGAAAATCCAGTCTTGCTTCCATTATGCTGTTTTAGGACTTCGGTGTTTCTCGTATCACAGAATAGAGTTAGTGCCTTGGTGAAGGACAGGCTGGCCTACATCAACTACAGTGGTTGACTTCACGCAAATACAGAGACACAGATATTAAAGCCCAGGGAATTGAGATAAACCAATAAACCAAAAACATTAACCAAGGGCTGACTTTTCAACTCTGACAAAACCGTGTCAACTGGTAATGATCAGAGAATCATAGTGTCTGAGTTGGAAGGCCACCTTGCAGCCAGAAAGGAGCTGTTTTCATCAAGGGACAATTCTGTGATCCATTTTTCTTTTGTCAAGAACAGTCTTCAGATTCTTAGTCCAATGTTCTTTCTGCTGTGTCTATAAGGTCTCTTAGTTCTCTACATAGATATGCACATCGGAAACCTGCCTCTTCCCAGTCTTTTCCCTGGAACCACAGGCTGGCTGTCATGATTAATTAATTATTTTGAATTAACATGAACTTCTGGGAGATCCCTGTTTATATTTTCCACCAGGCCTGTAATTCCTTCTACTCTTCCAAACCATGCTTCATGGGTGCATGGCGGTCATTATACTCTTAGCCTATGGCACAACAGCAAATTGGGAGAGATGGAAACAACTAAGAAACAGAAGTTTGGAAGACTTCTCAGTGTTTCTTTTCTCTTTAGTAGTGGATTAAAATGGATTTGCTTATTCAAATGTAGGAAGAATCAAATTGGCAGCAGCTTCTGAACTGGGTGCTCTATTTCCCCCTGAAAGACTTCTCTTTTTGTATAGACCACTTTTCAGCTTCAGAAGCCTTTAAGATATTTTTTTCTACACAATCAAAGTCAGGGGCATTTGCCTCTGCTGAAACCTAAATTATAGTGTATATCTTATGCCTGAATGGCCCTTAGCATTGTAGAAGGCTTTACAATTTGCAAAGTATTTTCATATGCCTATCTCTTCGTCTAAAGCCATTTGTAACTGATGGCAACAGCTGCAGAAGTAACTAATCAATCTGCAAATGACGGAACAGTATGTGGGCAGCGCTGTAAATGGAGGAAGAAAAGAATTTAGCTCTGAGCCATAACCTGGAATCCCAAGGAACAAAAAAGAGTATTGCAATTCCATAGGAGAGAGAGCTGAAATAGTGATGTCAGTGAATAAAAATTTAAACACGCCAACAAAGAGAACATGTTTAAATGGGTAGGAAGAAGACTGTGTGTGTGTGTGTGTGTGTGTGTGTGTGTATGTGTGTGTGTGTTCAGAAATGGGAGGAAGCAGAAGGAGACCCAAGATGTTTAAAAAGAGACACAAGCTAAATTCTGTCCTTGGCAAGAAACCAAAGAATGAGTGTTCCTTTAGTCAAAAAGGAACTACCATCACCATTGACTGAGAGTTGGGGTATCTTTTAAGGGATAGAGTGAGTGCTATAGAACAGAGCAAGCATAGGAGTATACCAAAGGACAGGGGAAGGTACAAAGTGTAGAAGCAATTCTCACACCTGGTTCTGGGAAGGAGAAAAATCCAGCAAGTAGGGAACAAACTTAGTTGTAAGTACAGAAAAAATAATTGGATGGACTTTTGCTTCTATCAGTATGGCAGATTAGATAGCTAGGATTCAGAATGAACCATTAAAAACAAAGAAAAAAAAAGAAAAGAAGGGGATAACCAAGAAATCACCTGTTACAAAACATCTAGATTCAACCGAAAACATAAGTTAGAGATTTTGGCTCACTTCAACCTCCACCTCCTGGGTTCAAGCGATTCTCCTGCCTCAGCCTCCCAAGTAGCTGGGATTACAGGCATGCGCCACCATGCCTCGCTATTTTTTGTATTTTTAGTAGAGACAGGGTTTCACTGTGTTGGCCAGGCTGGTCTTGAACTCCTGTCCTCAACTGATCCTCCTACCTCGGCCTCCTAAAGTGCTGGGATTATAGGCGTGCATACAGTGAAATATTATTCAGCCTTAAAAAAAAGAAGGAAATCTAAGCTGATCCAAGTGCAGTGACGTTTCTACTAATTGGTCACAACCAGTTACAGATTTCTTTGTTCCTTCTCCCCTGCCAGTGCTTCACTTGACTAGCCTTAAAAAACATTTTTTAAAATCCTGCCGTATGTGACAACATAGATGAACCTTGGGGACGTAATTCTAAGTGAAATAAGCCAGTCACAGAAAGACAAGTACTGCGTAATTCTGTTTACATGAGTGTCTAAAACAATGAAACACATAGTATCTAGGTAGAGAGTAGAGTAGTGGTTTCCAAGAGCTAGGGAAGGAAGAAATGGGAAGTAACTAGTCAATAGGTCTAAAGTTTCAGTTATACAAGATTACTAAGTTCTGCATACAACACTGTGCCTATAGTTCACAACATGGTGTTGTACACTTATAAATTTGTTAAGAGGGTAGACCTCATGTTAAGTGTTCTTACCACAATAAAATTTTTTAAAAATGTAAGGGGATGGAGAAAGCTATACTATGTGAACACCGCTAATCAAAAGAAAGCTGAAGGATCTGTATTAATTTCAGACAAAGCATACTACAGAGTAAGTAAAATTATCAGGGATAAGGAGGGGCATTACATAATGATAATGGGGTCAATTCTCCAAGAAGACATAACAATCCTTAGTGTGTATGCACCTAAAAACAGAGTGTCAAGAGTCTGGGCGCGGTGGCTCATGCCTGTAATCCCAGCATTTTGGGAGGCCGAGGCAGGTGGATCACAAGGTCAGGAGATCAAGACCATCCTAGCTAACACAGTGAAACCCCGTCTCTACTAAAAATACAGAAAAAAATTAGCTGGGCGTGGTGGCGGGCATCTGTAGTCCCAGCTGCTTGGGAGGCTGAGGCAGGAGAATGTCGTGAACCCAGGAGGCGGGGCTCGCAGTGAGCAGAGTTCCTGCCACTGCACTCCAGCCTGGGCGACAGAGCAAGACTCTGTCTCAAAAACAAAAATAAAAACATAGTGTCAAAATACATGAGGCAAAAATTTATAGAACTATAAGGAGAAACAGACAAATCCACTATTATAGTTGAAGACTTTCACACACCTCAAGTAGTAATTAACAGCAGGGCCGGGCGTGGCGGCTCATGACTGTAATCCCAGCACTTTGGGAGGCAGAGACAGGTGGATGCATTGAGGTAAGGAGTTTGAGACCAGCCTGGTCAACATGGTGAAACCCCATCTCTATCAAAAATACAAAAAATCAGCCAGGCGTCGTGGCACGTGCCTGTGGTCCCAGCTACTTGGGAGGCTGAGGCAGGAGAATTGCTTGAACCCAGGAGGTGGAGGTTGCAGTGAGCCGAGATCATGCCACTGCACTCCAGCCTGGGTGACAGAGCAAAACTCTGTCTCAAAAAAAAAAAAAAAAAAAGAAAGAAAGAAAGAAAGAAAAAAAGTATTAACAAGCCCATTAAGCAGAAAATCAGCAAGGACATAGTTGAACTGAATCGATCAACTAAGTCTAATTGACATCTATAGAATACTTCATACAACAGAGGAATACACATTCTTCTCAAACTAACATGGAACATTCACAAGACAAATCACTTTCTGAATCACAAAACACACCTTTAAAAATTTGAAAGAATAGAAGTCAAAAGAAGTGTGTTCTTGGGCCACAATAGAAGTAAACTAGAAATCAATGACAGAAAGATACCTGGAAAACTCCCAAAACACACTTCCAAATAATACATGGATCAGAGAATTCTCAAGAGAAATTTAAAGATATTTTGAACTAAATGAAAATGAAAATACAACTTGCCAATATTTGTGGGATGCAGTGAAAGCATTGCTTAGAGCATTGTATGCATATGTTAGAAAAGAAAAAAGATCTAAAAATCAATCATCTAAGCTTCCACCTTACGAGACTAGAAAAACAGCAAATTAAATCAAAAGTAAGCAGAAGAAAATAATGAAAATTAGAACAGAAATCAATGAAATTGGAAACAGGAACTCAATAGAGAAAATCAATAAAACCAAAAGCTGGTTTATTGAAAAGACCAATAAAATTAATAAAACCAATAAGTAATAGACCAATGAAACTCTTAGCCAGGTTACCTAAAAAGGGGGAGAAAAGAAAAATTGCTCACAGAAATGAAAGAGTGGCCATCACTACAGATCTCATGGACGTTAAAAACCTAATAAAGGCAGATTATTAACAACTCAATGGCCACAAATTTAGTAACCTAGATGAAATGGAGCAATTTCTTGATAACACAATCAACCAGATTTATACAAGGAGAAATAGATTATGTGCATAAACCTGTATCTATTAAAGATATTGAATCATTCGTTAATAATCACCCAAAACGAAAGCACGCCATCACAAATGGATTGACTGTAAAATTCTGCCAAACATTTAAGGGAGAAATTATACCAATTGTCTGTAATATTTTCCAGAAAATGAAGTAGAGTGAAAACTTTCAAATTTATTCTATGAAGCCAGCATTATCCTAACATCAAAATCAGACAAAGAAACTACAAGAATGGAAAACTACAGGCAAATATCTTTTGTGGAATATAGATGCCAATATCCTCAACAAAATATTAGCTAATAAAATGCAACAATCTATAAAAAGAAGAGACACCATGACCGAGTGGAATTTAGTCCAGTTATGCAAGGCTGGTTCAACACTCAAAAACCAATTAATGTAATTGATCGTATCAACAGGCCAAAGAAGGAAAATCATATAATCCTATCAATAGATGCAGACAGAAATTTCATACAATCTAACCCTCATCCATGATAAAAACTTTCACAAACTAGAAATAGAAAGGAACTTCTTCAACTTAATAAAGAACATCTACAGAAACCCAATAGCTAATATTAGACTTAATGGTGAAAAACTAGATGCTTTCCCTTTAAAATTGGGAACATGATAACGATACTCCCTCTCACCCACTTTATTCAACAACATACTGGAAGTTCTAACTAATGCAATAGACAAGAAAGTAAATAAAATGTATATTGATTGGGAAAGAAGAAATAAAACTGTGTTTGCAGATTGATATGACTATCTATGTAGAAAATTCCAAATAATCAACAAAAAGTCTCCTGTAATTTAAGTGATTATAGCAATGATGCAGGATACAAGGTTAATAGACAACATCAATTGTATTTCTATATACCAGAAATGAACAATTGAAATTTGAAATTTAAAACACAACACCATTTACGTTACCATCAAAAAAGAGAAATACTTAGTTATAAACCTAACAAAATATGTACAAGCTCTACATGAGGAAAACTACAAACCTCTCATGAAAGAAATCCAAGATCCGGATAAATGGAGAGATAGTCCATGTTCATGGATAGAAAGATTTAATATTTTGAAGATATCAGTTTTCCTCAAATTGATCTCTAGATTCAACTCAATCCCAATAAAAATTCCAGCAAGCTATTTTTTGCGTATCAACATGCTCTTTCTAAAATTTATGTAGAGAGACAGAAGACCCAGAATAGCTAACACAAATATTGAAAGAGAAGAACAAAGTTAGAGGACTGACACTTGAAGACTTATTCTAATGCTACAGTGACTAAAACAACATGACACTAGTGAAAGAATAGACAGATACATCTGTGGACTAGACCCACAAATGTATAGTCAACTGATCTTTGATAAGGGAGCAAACAATTCAATGGAGAGAGGATCATTTTTTGAATGAATGGTGCTGGAATAACTAGATATTCACATGCAACAAAATAAATCTAGATACAGTCTCTACATCTTTCACAAAAATTAACTCAAAATGGATCATAAGCCTAAACATAAAATGCAAATCTATAAAACTTCTAGAAGATAACATAGAAGAAAATCTAGATGACCTTGAGTTTGCTGATAACTTCTGAGATACATTACCAAAAGAATTAGCTATGAAAAAAAATTGGTAAGTTGGAAATAGTTTGACACAATGGTATTGTTGCCTTGTTCTTAAATTAAGCAGTGAATTCACAGGTATTCATTTTATTACTAAGCATCACAATTAACATTTGTTACATATACAGTTTTTGTATGTGAAATTATTACAAAACTAAAAATAATTTTTTAATGGTTGGGTCCCAAAATTTCAGAAGGATAAAGGTAGGTGATTGACAAGTTCTTTAACAACCAACTAGCCTTTAGACGGCCAAATGTGATGTTTCACTATGCAATGTATAGCTAATCTAATTATAGTTAATCTTCTAAATTAGTTATAGAAGAATAACACACCATGGATTGAGTTAATCTCTTTTTCTTGCTGTGCACCGCAATAAAGGGTTCTGATAAAAAGAGATAAAAATAGGCTGGGTGCCTATTTATATTATAGCCTGGGTGCCTATTAATATTATAGCCTGGGTGCCTATTAATATTATAGGTTCACGCCTATAATCCCAACACTTTGGGAGACCAAGGTGGGCGGATCACTGCATGTCAGGAATTTGAGATCAGCCCGACCAAAATGGTGAAACCCTGTCTCTACTAAAAATACAAAAATTAGCTGGGCACACTGGCTCACACCTGTAATCCCAACACTTTGGGAGGCCGAGGCGGGTGGATCACTGGAGGTCAAGAGCTCTAGAACAGCCTGGCCAATATGGTGAAAGCCCGTCTCTACTAAAAATACAAAAATTAGCCAGCCGCAGTGGCTCACACCTGTAATCCCCGCTCTTTGGGCAGCTGAGGCAAGAGGCTTACTCAAGGTCAGGAGTTCAAGACCAGCCTGGCCAACACAGTGAAACATCATCTCTACTAAAATTACAAAACTTAGCCAGACATGATGGCACACATCTATAATCCCAGCTGCTCGGGAGGCTGAGGAAGGAGAATCGCTTGAACCCAGGAGGCAGAGATTGCAGTGAGCTGAGATCACGCCATTGCACTCCAACCTGGGCAACAGAGCAAGACTCCATCTCAAAAAAAAAAAAAAAAGAAAGAAAGAAAAAAAGAGATAAATATAGAGAATTGAGTTGAATTAAAAGAAAGGCAAAACTTTAAATTTCTTTTTAAAATCAAGAATTAAATTAAAACCTAGAAGAGAAGCAAGGAGACAGAAAAAGTTAGAGTCTTATTGTACCAGGACTATTGAGCACTTTGCTTAGCCCTTCTTTGAAGGGCTGATATGTGCAGATGGCGTCAGGAACTGCCCTTGATAAAAACTACTTTTCCTGCAGGCCCCTTGTCCAGCTGTTTTCAGTTGCCTTCTCTTCAAAAGCCCCAGGCATGGCTGGCTCATAGACAGGTTCCAACAGGGAAGGCTAGTAAGAGCAGGAGGAACTGAGAAGCAAGAGATGCTACTGAGACTGTGCTATGTGTCCTGCCCCTTTCCTGATAACTTCATGAAAATAGTAGGGAAAAAACCTGGTGTTAGAAAGGCCTTCCTGAGCCATTCTTCTTGCCTCTGTCTCACCTTCAAATTTCACGATGTATTTCATATCTTCTTTGCTTTCCCTCACTTTGTTACTCTCTCAGGTTCATTTGGATATACCTGCCCAGCACCAATACTTTTACCTCCCCTGCTCCCCTGCAAGCCTAAATGCGCTCTTGCCGCCCTGTGTTTGGATTTGACATCTTAGACTTTATTATTTCAGCTCTGGCTTTCACAGCACACAGCTCACAGAAGAGCAGAGCAAGAAAGTAATACTCTCATCGAGTATTTTCTCAAAATAGCCTCTCACCTCAGCTTAGGATCTTCTTGAGACCTCTGCCAGTTTTCCCCATTTTTTGTCCTTTGGGGGAAGATGTCACGTAATCCATATACTATTTTCATCTTTTACTTATTTCGCTCTTTCAAGAATAATTACAAAAGTATTCATTTCATGGTGAAATTACCAATTTTCTCCCTCTCATATTTCTTCAGGTGACTATTTGTTATATCTGAAATACACAGTGCTAACCTTTTAATGAAATTATGTATCATGTTTAGAAACTTCTGTTTAGGACTACTTTTTTTTTTCTTTTTTTGAGACAGGCTCACTCTGCCGCCCAAGCTGGAGTGCAGAGGTGCAATCCTGGCTCACCGCAGCCTCCACCTCCCAGGTCCAAGAGATTCTCCTGCCTCAGCATCCGGAGTAGCTGGGACTTACAGGGCTGAGCCACTACACTGGCTAATTTTTGTATTTTTAGTAGAGATGGGGTTTCACCATGTTGGTCAGGCTGGTCTCAAACTCCTGACCTAAAGTGACCCACCTGCCTCAGCCTCCCAAAGTACTGGGATTATGGGCATGAGCTACTACACCTGGCCAGGACTACCCTTTTTTTTAATTTTTTCATTTTTATTTTTATTTTTTAATCAGGGCAAGGGAGTAACATGATAACAGAAGTAAAAATGGAGATGATGCTCTGGCCTCTTCATTTTTGGCATGTACTTTGTAAAGCTACTGTACTCAAGGACTGCTTCGGGGACACCAAATGGACAACATGGAAAACCTCAACTCATAGTGAATATCCTATTGCTGCATTTGCCAAAAATATAGTGGTTGCAACGTAATCTCTTATATAGAGCTATTATTATTATTATTTTAAGACAGAGTTTCGCTCTTGTCACCCAGGCTGGAGTACAGTGTTATGATCTTGGCTCACTGAAACCTCCACTCCCGGGTTCAACTGATTCTCCTGCCTCAGCCTCCCAAGTAGCTAGGATCATAGGCATGTGCCACCGCACCTGGCTAATTTTTGTATTTTCAGTAGAGACAGGGTTTCACCATGTTGGCCATGCAGATCTCGAACTCCTGACCTCAGGTGATCCACCCACCTCGGCCTCCCAAAGTGTTGGGATTATGGGCGTGAGCCACTGCACCCGGCTATGCCAGTCATGTTTATTGAACAGATTCAGATGTCATCTCAAAGACCCCCTTCTCTTGGTTCTGTTTTTGCTCTCAGCTCTTTTATTTTTGCCTCGCTTTTCAGCTCTACCACCCCAGAACAAAGGCCCACTTTTAGAAGTCAACATTTTTGAAGATCTGAGGAAAAGAGCATATGTTTTAAGATGGTAAAAGAAGAGCAATTTAAGCTGGTGAAAAAAAAAAATGTCTGGAGGTGTTTAACAGCTCAATGTTTTGCAGCATTGAGCACTTGACTTTCACTATGCTTCGAATGGTAAGAGATTGATGATACATGCTGGGTTTCTTTTAAACCTGTAAACAGGACTGCTGAAATGGAAGGGATGTGGGAATCGTGTCATATGAGGACTTTTGAAAGACTACAAACTGCTCATTTTAGAATCATTAAAAATGAAAGACATTGGTCTTGGCTCTAGGAAAAGGAGATCAAGAATTTTGACAAGCGCTTTCTTTATTAACTCACACTCTTCCCATAAAGTCCTGTTAAATAAACTTAAAAACAAATTTGTAAGGCAATTAAGAAATGAAAAATGAGAATTGTTTTGAAGGTAATATGTACACAGGAATGAGGTTAGTGTACAAAATGCATCTGTAAGGTACTGCACATTTGCTAGAAAACAAACACTAATTAAAGTCCAACCTCTCTAGAACCAAAAGAGAGAAATATGATACATGATTCAGAGTTCATGGGATAAAAAACCAAGACTCAGAAGAAGGCCTAACTATTCTTGGTTCTGAGATTCTGAGATCACAATTTATCTGAGGTTCTTCACAGAGCAACACTGTTTAAATGTAGTAGGCAACAAAAGTAGTTCAATTCCACAAATGTTTGAGTATCTGGATGTTTCAATGAGGGTGTTTTTGGTTGCGATTAACATTTAAATCAGTGGATTTTGAGTAAAGCAGACTTTCCTCCCTGATGTGAGGGGGTCTCACACAATCAGATGAAGGCGAGTAGAACAAAAGACTGACCTTGGAACAGAAGAGGATTCTGCCAGCAGACAGCTTTTGAACTTGAACTGCAATATCCACTCTCCCCTGGGTCTCCAGTCTGCCAGCCCACCCTAAATATTTGCACTTGCCAGCCTCTATAATCTCAATCTCTCAATCTCTCTCTCTCTCTCTCTCTCTCTCTCTCACGCGCACATACACACATACAAACACACACATACACACACACACGTATGCTATGGGTTCTGTTGTCTGGAGAACCCTGACTAATACAGCATCTATGCAGTAGAAACCTTCTCAGTGTCTGTTCTTCCTCCGCTATCAAACCACAGGGTGAGGCCAGGGCACAGTGGCTCATGCCTGTAATCCCAGTGCTTTAGGAGGCCAAGGCTGGAAGATTGCTTGAGGCCAGGAGTTTGAGACCAGCCTGGGCAACATAGCAAGACCCCATCTGTAAATTTTTTTAAAAAATTAGCCTGGCATGGTGGTGTGCACCTGTAGTCCCAGCAACTTGGGAGGCTGAGGCAGGAAGAGCCCTTGGGCCCAGGAGTTTGAGGATACAGTGAGCTATAAGGACACCACTGCATTCCAGCCTGGGTGACAGAGCAAGATCTTGTCTCCCCAAAAAACATTAAAAACCAAAAAAATACTCTACACGGTTATAGGTGAGACCCTGTTATTACATGACCCTCCCTTCCTAGACTCAACTGACTGAACCCAGTACCCTCCCCAGAGATTGGAATTGGGGTTAAGAGATATTAGTGTCTCTCTGAAGACACGAGATGTAACCATCAGGAGGGCTGCTCAGCTATCTTCCAAGTGAATTGAGTAGCAGAGAAAGGCCTGGCAATTAGAGAAGAAGGGAGCTCAGGAGTTGAGAGAAACAGATGAGAGAAGAGACAGCAATGGGTTCCTGGGCTTCCTGAAGCCAGCTGCATTCTGGCTCTGGAATTCTCATTACCATAAATCCTTCACTGCTTAATTGGACTTGAGTTTCTTTCTACTACTTGCAACCAGAAGATTCTAACTAATGTATCTGGGTGTGTCAGATAATTTAAAAAAATAAATAAATGTTTCCCATCCTGCCATCCTCTCAACTGCCCATTAAAAAAAGACATGGTTCTTTCCTGTAAGAGATTTCCACTAAGTCCCTTTCTTGCAAATCCTTCCAAGGGAGGGGTATATATGTAAGAGATAAAATTTATACAATATGTAGTAGAAAGTGAGGAGACTGTGTTGCCAGATTCAGTAAACAAAAACAGGATGCTTAGTTGAATTTGAATTTCAGATAAACAACAAGTACTTTTTTGGTATAATAATGTCCTGAATATTTTACCTGGACCTCAGATACATATTGTATGTTAAAGAAAGGAGGCTTAACCCAAACTGAGGCATCTGAGAAATCTTTTTCATTTATTTAGTTATTTGGTTAGTTCTTTCCTGGAGAAAAGAATGCTTGGGTCAAATTTTGAAGCATAAGTAAGAATCCACAGCTGGCTGGGCACGGTGGCTCACGCCTGTAATCCTAGCACTTTGGGAGGCCGAGGCGGGCAGATCACCTGAGGTCAGGAGTTTGAGACCAGCCTGGCTAACATGGTGAAACTCCATCTCTACTAAAAATACAAAAATCAGCCAGGTGTGGTGGCACATGCCTGTAATCCCAGCTACCCGGGAGGCTGAAGCAGGAGAATCACTGGAACCTGGGAGGTGGGTGAGCAGTGAGCAACTGCCTTCTGCAGTTGTCAGAAGACCAGGGAAAGATTTTCACCAGGGGAATGGTTTTATTATATTTGTATTGTAGATAGATCACTGGCTGCAGTGTGAAAAACAATTTGGGGGAAACAAGATTAGAGGCAGGAAACCATTTAGGAATCTGTTTAATAGTCCAGATAGGAGTTGATAGGGACCTGAGCTAAGGCAGTGGGAGTAGGAATAAAGGAAATACTCTGAAAGTCTTTAGGAGATATAGTCATTGGAACATAATGATTGATCGGATGTGAAGAGTGAAAAGTAAAATCAGTCAAGGATAATGTCCAGGTTTCTGATGTGTTTGACTGTTGTTTTAATTGTGTGGTTGTTGTGTTAGTAATGGATTTTGAAAAACAGAAGGAGAAGCAGATTTGGTTAAAATTAACATTAAAATATAAAAAAAATAGTAATAAGAATAACAGCAGGCTGGGCATGGTGACTCATGCCTGTAATCTCACACTTTGGGAGGCTGAGCTAGGAGGATCACTTGTGGCCAGGAGTTTGAGACCAGATTGGGCAACATTGTGAGAACCTGTTTCAAAAAAAAAAAAAAAGGCTGGATGCCGTGATGCGTGCCTATAGCCCCAGGAGGCTACTCAGGAGGCTGAGGTTGGGGGATTCCTTGAGCCCAGGATTTCAAGGCTGCAGTGAGCTGTGTGGTCAGGCCACTGCATTCCAGCCTGGGCAACAGAGTGAGACCTTATTTCAAAAACATTTTTTTTAATTAAAAAAAGAACAGCAGCTGGGCGTGGTGGCTCACGCCTATAATTCTAGCAATTTGGGAGGCTGAGGTGGGTGGATCACGAGGTCAGGAGTTTGAGACCAGCCTGGCCAACATGGTAAAACCTCATCTATATTAAAAATACAAAAATTAGCTGGATGTGGTGGCGTACACCTGTAATCCTAGCTACTCAGGAGGCTGAGGGAGGAGAATTGCTTGAACCCGGGAGGCGGAGCTTGCAGTGAGCTGAGATCACACCACTGTACTCCAGTCTGGGCAACAGAGTGAGACTCTGTCTCAGGAAAAAAAAAGAAGAAGAAGAACAGCAAATAATAATGGATGACATTTATTGAGTTTCTATTATATGCTATCTACGATTCTATTTTATTCTTTAAAATTTCTATATCTATTATATAATTTAATGTTATAAACATTCTGAGACATGGATTCTTTTTGAGACAGAGTCTCACTTTTGTCACCTAGGTTGGAATGCAATGACTCGATCACAGCTCACTGCACCCTCGACTTCCCAAGCTCAGGTGATGCTCCCACCTCAGCCTCCTGAGTAGCTGGGACTACAGGCACATGCCAACAACACCAGGCTAGTTTTTTGTATTTTTAGTAGAGATGGGGTTTTGCTATGTTGCTTAGGCTGGGCTTAAGAGATCCTCTGATCTTGGCCTCCCAAAGTGTTGGGATTACAGACATGAGCCACCTGACCAGGCCTTGTTAGTCCCTTTTGACAGATGAGAAAACTGAAGTATAGCAATGTTAAGTCACTTGCCCAAACTGACAGACAACACCCTTAATGAACAGTGTTATTGTTATTATAGCAAATTAGGATTCTTTTAATATCTGCTTTAATCTAGTACTGCATAACTACATACCTCAAAACTTACTGTCTTAAAACAGAAGTAAATATTTATTTTTCCATACAGTTTCTGTAGTCAGCAATTCAGGAGCGACTTACCTGGGGTGGTTCTGGCTTGAGTATTTCATGAGGTGGCAGTCAGGGTGGCAGCCAGGGTGGTAGTTATTTGAAGGCTTGTCTAGGGACGGAGGATTTACTACAAGCTGGCTCATTCTGAAAGTTGGCAGGTTGTGCTGGTTGTTGGCAGGAGACTCAGCTCCACCCCATGTGGACTTCTTCATAGGGCTACTTGAGTGAGTGTCCTCATGACATAGCCACTGACTTCCCAGAGCAAATGATCCAAGAGAGAAAAAGGCATATGCTACAATGTCTTTTATGATGTAGCCTCAGAAATCACACAGTGTCATTTCATCAATATCCTGTTGGTGATACTAGTCTGCCATATGCAATGTGGGATGGGAATCTCTAAATACAAAGGTAGGCCGAGCGCGGTGGCTCACGCCTGTAATCCCAGCACTTTGGGAGGCCGAGGTGGGTGGATCACAAGGTCAGGAGATGGAGTCATCCTGGCTAACATGGTGAAAACCCATCTCTACTAAAAATTAAAAAAAATTAGCTGGGTGTGGTGGTGGGCGCCTGTAGTCCCAGCTACTCGGGAGGCTGAGACAGGAGAATCACTTCAACTCAGGAGGCAGAGGTTGCAGTGAGCCGAGATCGTGCCACTGCACTCCAGCATGGGTGACAGAGTGAGACTCCATCTCAAAAAAAAAAAAAAAAAAAGAACTATGCCATAAATACAAAGGTAAGGACCATTGGGGTCATCTTGGACACAAGCATGCACTCCATACCCTTAAGGCAATCCTCTATTAATATTGTATCTGTCAACCAAGCTTTAGTCAATGTTGAGCATCAGGACAATTGACATTATAATTCCTGACAAACTCCTTGAGGGTAATAAATATCTCTTGCTGACTAAGGGTATAGCAGATCCAGTGTAGCTGATCTCTGCCTACTTCTAAACCTCATCTCATGCCGCTCTTAACTCCTTCATACATTCCGGTCTCACTGGCCTTTTGCCCCTCACAGAGCCTTTGAATTTACAGTTCCCTTTGCCTGGAATGCTTTCCCTTGCTTCCTCACACTCTTCCTCCCCTTGGCTGCTTCTTATTCAACCCTTTTGCTTAAACGTCACCTCCTCGGAGAGAATGTCCCAGCTGACTTGGGACTCAAAGAGGGCAATGGCTTCTCATAATTGGGGGCCCTGAGCTACATCCAGTCAAGAAGCAGGTGAAGAAGAATGTGTTCTGGCCGAGGAAAGCAGCCCCAATAGCAGCCTTATGGGGAAGAAAAGGCACCATTTGTTATTTTTAAGCGAATAATACTAATAAAGACAATTATTGCTACCATTTGTGAGTACTTAGATAGCAGTTGCACCCTTGTCCTCATCTCTTTCAAGAATTCACCTCCAGGCTGGGCACTGTGGCTCACCCCTATAATCCCAGCACTTTGGGAAGTCGAGGTGGGCAGATCACTTGAAATCAGGAGTTCGAGACCAGCCTGGCCAACATGATGAAACTTTGTCTCTACCAAAAAATACAAAAATTAGCAGGGTGTGGTGGTGCAGGCCTGTAATCCCAGCTACTCAGGAGGCTGAGGCTGGAGAATCCCTTGAACCCGGGAGGCAGAGGTTGCAGTGAGCTGAGATCCCGCCACTGCACTCCAGCCTGGGCAACAGTGACAGAGCAAGACTCCATCTCAAAAAAAAAAATTAAAAAAAAATCACCTTCATAAAACATTCGTGAATAAGAGGGAATTCCTGAAGACATCAAGGGAAGTATGAGAAAAAAAAAACTGGAAAAAAACCCAAAAAACCCACTTCTTCAGATAGCCCTATTTTCCAAAGCAACTTTTTTCACTGCTCAGACATAGAGGTATTTTATCTAGTGTTGTGCTGGTAAATATTTACTAGTCAGCTCTTTGGGGGTGGGAAGAGCTGATGTGCAGACTTGCCAATTTCTGTAGTATAAATAATCCTACCATAACTGATTTCACACTGCCAGCATGATGCCTCTGAACATGAAGTTGGGAAGAAATGCCAAAAACCAGCCCTTGAAAGCGCATAGCTGCCAGCTCCAGCACACCTGAGTTCCCCTTCAGCACCAACGTCATTTATTCCTTTTTTTCCCCTCACAGGTTTACCCAGCTTCCAGCCCTCCCAGTGGAACTTTGCATATGCAAACCCTATTCAACTCTCAGAAAAACAAAAATACTTCAGTTAACAGGATTCATCCTCCCTAGAAGGTATTTTAATACCAGAACTTGACTCCTAAGGCCTTAGCTCCAAGAAGTACATTCAAGTATTTCTTCTAAACTCATTTCTTAGATCGTAAGAGGAGTTCAAGGAAATGTTATTTCCTCTCTTTCCTTATACATGTGTCTTCTAATTTGTAATCCCCATGACTGTCATTTGGGATATAATTTTAGTTTCAGTTTTCTGATTAAGGAGCCAGAGTTCAAGCTGGACACAGCAGTGCACACCTGTAGTCCTAGCTACCCAGGATGCTGAGGTAGGAGAATTACGTGAGCCCAGATGTTTGAGACCATACTGTGCTATAATCATGCCTTGGAATAGCCACTGTACTCCAGCCTGGGCAACACAGTGAGATCCCCTCTCTTAAAAAAAAAATTAAAAAATATATATATATACACAAACCGAAGTTCAGGAAGTTCAAGTGACTTGCCCAAATTTGCTGATTTTTTTTTTTTTTTTGAGATGGAGTTCCACTCTGTTGTCCATGCTGGAATGCAATGGTGTGATCTCTGCTCACTGCAACCTGCAACCTCTGCCTCCTGGGTTCAAGCGATTCTCCTGCCTCAGCCTCCTAAGTAGCTGAGACAACAGGCATGCACCACCACGCCTGGCTGATTTTTTTGTATTTTTAGTAGAGACAGGGTTTTACCATGTTGGCCAAGCTGGTCTCGAACTCTTGAACTCAGGTGATCCACCCACCTCAGCCTCCCAAAGTGCTGGGATTATAGGCATGAGCCACCATGCCTGGCCTAATTTACTGAATTATTATTGTTATTTATTTTACTTATTTTATTTTTATTTTTTTGAGACAGAGTCTTGCTCTGTCGCCCAGGCTGGAGTGCAGTGGCACGATCTGGGCTCACTGCAAGCTCTGCCTCCCGGGTTCATGCGATTCTCCTGCCTCAACCTCCTGAATAGCTGGGACTACGGGTGCCCGCCACCATGCCTGGCTAATTTTTTGTATTTTTTAGTACAGACAGGGTTTCACAGTGTTAGCCCATATGGTCTTGATCTCCCAACCTCGTGATCCGCCTGCCTCGGCCTTCCAAAGTGTTGGGATTAGAGGTGTGAGCCACTGCACCTGGCCTAATTTACTGAATTATTAAGTGGTATCCGATTCCATCTGATGACCAGTCTGGGCTCTTAACCTTTACCCTACATTAAGTGAGCCTGTGAACCATGCTATGGCATAGAGATTTCATTGGGAAGCCCTAATAGAGGTATTTCTCAATCAACCATACAGCCTTCCCAGGCTATTGCTGGAGAATTAACACTACGATTGAACAAAGAAAGTGAGTTTTAAATAAGGAAATTCAGAAAACTTTTATTTTACTATACACAAACACAGAGCCAGGTACAGAAGTGAATGTAAGTCTGGGAACTAAGACTTTTTCTATTTTTGGAGATAGGCTCTCCCTCTGTTGCCCAGGCTGGAGTGCAGTGGCCTGATAATAGCTCACTGCAGCCTCAAACTCCTGGGCTCAAGCAATCCTCCTGAGTAGCCGGGATATAGGTGTGTGCCACTATGCCTGGCTAATTGTTAAATTTTTTTTGTAGAGACAGAGTGTTGCCATGCTTCCCAGGCTGGTCTCAAACTCCTGGCCTCAAGTGATCCTCCCAGCTCGGTCTCCTAAAGTGATAGGATTACAGGTATGAGACACTGTGCCTGGCTGAACTAAGACTTTGCAACATTTGTAGGAAAAAAAAAATGAACATGGAGGATAACAAAATAAGAAAAGCAAAGCAATGAGTAATGTGTTTTAAACTGCACCTCACAGGGAGGCAACACAGAGAGTAATTGCTAAACTCTACAAATCCACAGTATACAGTTCCTTTCAGGTAAGACCCTTAGAAACTCAGTTTTGGGGGCCAGTATCCATTCACCCTTTCTTTAATAATATTGGTGCCCATTTTGCTCTGGGAAACCTCGCCTCCTCAACTTTCAGTCCAAGTGCTTATTTATTTATTTTTTCTGTTGAGATGGAGTCTCACTCTGTCTCCCAGTCTGGAGTGCAGTGGCGCCATCTTAGCTCACTGCAACCTCTGCTCCCCAGGTTCAAGCTATTCTCCTGCCTCAGCCTCCCTAATAGCTGGGATTACAGGCATGCACTATCATACCTGACTAATTTTTGTATTTTTAGTAGAGATGGGTTTTCACTGTGTTGGCCAAGCTGGTCTCGAGCTCCTGACCTCAGGTGACCCACCTGCCTCAGCTTTCCAAAATGCTGGGATTACAGGCGTGAGCCACCGCGCCCGGCCAGTCCAAGTGCTTTAGATGGTATCACTCCAAATCCTACTTTCAAAGAGTTCATATGGGGTAGATTTTACGATATGTGAATTACATCTCAATAAAACTGTCATTTAAAGAAAAAAAAAATAGTTCCTGTGACTTAGTCCAGCTAATTGGAATGTTACACTCTCCTGGCCACATGAATTTGTTCAGGAACAATTATGTAACCCAATCAAATGAATAAAAAAAATTAGACTTTTGCTGGGATTGTTGAAAGGCACACTTTCAAACTGTTTTTATTGAGTTAAATCTGGGAAGATACTGCTGCAGGCAACCATCTTGTTTCCCTGTGGAGCCAGAGAATAACTCCGATCTTCCTGAAACAAGGAATAGAGATATTTCCTGACGATATTTTTGTTAACCTTCTTCCCAATTCAGTGAAGGGGAGAAAATGTAATTTCTTTTCTCAACCTTTATAAGTTCATAGCTGGAACATCTCTGTAGCAAAAGGCAGATCAACAGGAGAAAAACAAGCATTTAAAAAAATTTTTAATGCCTGCTGTGCCCACCGTGCGGGAGAAATTCCAGTTTAAAAGTATCTCTCAAAATAGTGACTAAGAGTCCTGGCTTAGATAGCATACCTACCAAAGAGCAATACATTTAGAAGTGACAAGACAAAGGAATAAGCAGCTTCAGGCTCCCAAAAGGTGGGGAAATTATGGGAAGGTAATAAAGTCTTCCAAGATTCCTCTGACCGGCTGGTCCCAGTCTCCGAATTAAGTGGATGATAATCTGCATGTCTGTCTTTATGTAGAAAGGGCAGGCAGGATCCCTTCTGCATCTTTTTCACAGGAATTTTTATGGCCAACCACAGGTAAGAAGGAGCAGCTCAAACAGACCTTTTCTATAAACTCTTGCTTCCCAATTGTCTCTAGCATAAAAATATTTATGCCAGGACGGCTGTGGTGGCTCATGCCTGTAATCCCAGCACTTCGGGAGACTGAGGCAGGAGTATAGCTTGAGCCCCAGAGTTTGAAACCAGCCTCGGCAATAAAGCAAGACCTTGTCTTTACAAAAAATTCTACTGAAGCAGCCTGGATTTCTTGAGCCCAGGAGGTTGAGGCTGCAGTGAGCCATGATCATGCTACTGCATTCTAGCCTGGGTGACACAGCAAGACCCTGTCCCAAAAAATAAAATAAAATAACAACAGCAACAAATATGTATGCCAAAAGGCATATCTTGGGGATGATATATTCCGGTTTCCTTCACAGCCTTGATTGAAGCAAAATCTAGACCAAGATCATAAGATCAAGCTACATAAGCTAATAACATACATATTTTTAAATATAAGCCAATTTGGTAGTGTTTTCTGTTATTTGTAACTAAAAAGAAGTTTGAGGCTGGGCACAGTGGCGCATGCCTGTAATTCCACACTTTGCGAGGTGGAGGTGAGTGGATCACTTGAGGTCAAGAGTTTGAGACCAGCCTAGCCAACACAGTGAAACCCTGTCTTTACTAAAAAATACCAAAATTAGGCCTGGTGTTGTGGCACATACCTGTAGTTCCAGCTACTTGGGAGGCTGAGGCGGGAGGATCAGTTGAACCCAGGAAGCCGAGGTTGCAGTGAGCTGAGATTGCACTCCAGCCTGGGTGACAGAGTGAGACTCCATCTCAAAAAAAAAAAAAAAAAAAAAAAAAAAAGAAATGATGAGAAATTCATATCAGAATTGGGTATAAAAGACACTAAATTGTAGAATCATCTAAGTGAAAGGTAGTTTTAAGAAAAGTAGGCTGGGCACAGTAGCTCGTGCCTGTAATCTCAGCACTTTGGGAGACCAAGGCAGGCGGATCACTTGAGGTCAGGAGTTTGAGACCAGCCTGGCCAACATGGTCAAACCCCATCTCTATCAAAAATATAAAAAGTTAGCTGGGCATGGTGGTGCGTGCCTATAATCCCAGCTACTCGGGAGGCTGAGGCAGGAGAATCGGTTGAACCTGGGAGGTGAAGATTGCAGTGAGCCGAGATTGTGCCACTGCACTCCAGCCTGGGTTACAGAGTGAGACTCTGTCTCAAAAAAAATAAAAGAAAAGAAAAGAAAAGAAAAGTAAACACCCCTCAGGACTAGGCTGAACGTTGGTAATCTTACTAACCCTTCATGTGAAGTGGAAACACTTGGTCAAATGACTATGACTATCATATATATATATATATATTTTTTTTTTTGTATTTTTTTTTTTAGTAGAGACGGGGTTTCACCGTGTTAGCCAGGATGGTCTCGATTTCCTGACCTCGTGATCCGCCCGTCTCGGCCTCCCAAAGTGCTGGGATTACAGGCTTGAGCCACCGCGCCTTGGGACATGGATCATTTCTTGACAAAGGATGGACTGTTAGAGAACATAGTACAGCAATGCCAGAATTTTAGAGTGTGTTGGCTGTTTCCTATGGCATATGTCATGGTCCCCCACAAAGGAGGGTTACGTTGAAAGTAGCTCATCAGAAATCTAAGACCTAGCATCGACTTTTTTTTTTTTTTTTTTTTTGAGATGAGGTTTCCCTCTGGTTGCCCAGGCTGGAGTGCAGTGGCGTGATCTCGGTTCACCGCAACCTCCGCCTCCCAGATTCAAGTGATTCTCCTGCCCCAGCCTCCCAAATAGCTGGGATTACAGGCATGCGCCACCACGCCCAGCTAATTTTGTATTTTTAGTAGAGTCAGCGTTTCTCCATGTTGGTCAGCCTGGTCTTGAACTCCCAACCTCAGGTGATCTGCCCACCTTGGTCTCCCAAAGTGCTGGGATTACAGGCTGAGCCACCGCGCCCGGTAAAATATTTTTAAATTATTCCTGATCCCATAAGTCCCATTCAACTACCTCCCAAAGGCACTTATGGCTGACAAAGTAGGCAATTCTCATTTACAGAAATGTGGCTGGACTGCAGGCCTGGAGCCAATTAGCCTCACCAAATACCTACCCTAGAACATCTAAATTGCCTCAAGACAGACGCAGAGATGAATGTCATTAGCTAACTGTTTGAAAAGAAGGGTGGAGCTTTAGAGTCTGCTGCTAAGAGACGGAGGCCCAGAGGTCCAGTTCTAGACTCAACCGGTTATCTGTCTTTGATTATTAGCTCAGAGAATTTCATGGAAGCAAGAACTTACTAAAGTCCATCTGGCAAAAAAAAAAAAAAAAAAAAAAAAGACTGGTGATTGTTTCACCTCTCAACCTCTAATGCACTTGCCACACTCTTGGTGTTCAAGAGGCGTAACCTCAGGAAAAGAAATCCTCACAAATGTCTACCTTAAATCTACCCATTGGAAAAAAAGGGACCATTTTAGCTGATTAAGGCGTTCACTCTGGGCCGGGTGCAGTAGCTCACTCCTTTAGTCCCAGCACTTTGGGAAGCCAAGGTGGGTGGATCACCTGAGGTCAGGAGTTCGAGGCCAGCCTGGCCAACATGGTGAAACCCCCGTCTCTACTAAAGATACAAAAATTAGCTGGGTGTGGTGGCACGTGCCCATAATTTCAGCTACTCGGGAGGCTGAGGCAGGAGAATTGCTTGAACCTGGGAGGCATAGGTTGCAGTGAGCTGAGATCACGCCACTGCACTCCAGCCTGGGCGACAGAATGAGATTCCATCTCAGTCAATCAATCAATCAATCCAAAAAAAAAAAAAAAAATCACTCTCTGGCCAGGCATAATGGGTCACAGCTGTAGTCCTAGCTGCTGGGGAGACTAGGGCAGGAGGAGACTTGAGCCCAGGAGGTTGAGGCTGCAGTGAGCCGTGTTTGCACCCCAACCTGGGTGACAGAGTGAGATGCTGTCTCAAAAAAAAAAAAAAAAGAAAGAAAGAAAGAAAAGATAAAAGAAATTCACTCTATTGGTAGCAAGTTGCAAGACTGTGTATACAGTACTACATACAGTAATTGGAGTAATTATATGTATTAGCTCTGGTAGGATGTAAAAATAACGGGTAGCAGGGTTGTCTCTGGGAACTGGGTAGATCAAGGGGAGATTTACTCTTTCCTAGGTATTGTTTTGTACCATATAAATCTATTATTTATTCAAAAATAGATACATTGTATAAAATTCAATAGCATTTGATAATTTATAATTTCTCTGTTACATTGTTGTAACAATGTTAGTTGTTCAAGGATTAAACTAAACTCATTTAACTTTATATTAATATTAAATCTTTTTTTGTTTTGGTAAGATAGGCATAACTTAAATTTTACCATTTTAACTATTTTTAACTGTACAGTTCAGTGGCATTAAGTACGTTTTTTTTTTTCTTTTCTTTTGAGACAGAGTCTCACTCTGTTGCCGAGGCTGGAGTGTAGTGGCGCTGTCTCAGCTCACTGCAAGCTCTGCCTCCCGGGTTCAAGCCATTCTCCTGCCTCAGCCTCCCGAGTAGCTGGGACTACAGGTGCCCGCCACCTCGCCCGGCTAATTTTTTGTATTTTTAGTAGAGACGGGGTTTCGCCATATTGGTCAGGCTGGTCATGAACTTCTAACCTTAGGTGATCTGCCCACCTCAGCATCCCAAAGTGCTGGGATTACAGGCGTGAGCCACCATGCCCAGCCAGATAAGTCTATTTTTTAGAAGAATTAACTTTTCTTGTAAGTAGTTTTTATTTTATTTTTTAAATTAATTTATGTTTTTATCACAGCTGAGTGATTTAAATTTAAAATATAAATTTAAAACCGATACATAATATTTGTACAGGTTTTTGGGGTACATGTGATATTTTGATACCTGTTTACCTTGTGTAATGATACACAGGGTAATTGGGATATCACCGTAAACATTTATCTTTTCTTCATGTTGGAAATGTTATAATTTTTTTCTTCTAGCTATTTTGAAATATACAATGAATTATTTTAAACTATAGTTTCCCAACTGTGTTATTGAATAACATAACTGTTCCTTCTATCTAACTGTATTTTTTTTTTTTTTTTTTGAGACAGGTCTCACTCTTTCACCCAGGCTGGAGTGCAGTGGCACAATCTCGGGTCACTGCAGCCTCTGCCTCCCAGGCTCAGGCGATTCTCCTGCCTCAGCCTCCAGAGTAGCTGGGATTACAGGTGTGCACCACTACCATCCAGCTGGCTAATTTTAGTATTTTTAGTAGAGACAGGGGTCTCACCATGCTAGCCAGGCTGGTTTCAAACTCCTGACCTCAAATGATCCACCTGCCTCGGCCTCCCAAAGTGTTGGGTTTGCAGGCGTGAGCCACTGTGCCTAACCCTAACCGTATTTTTGTGCTACCCATGGACCAGCTTCTCGTCATACCCTGCAACCTCCTTCCCTTCCCAGCCTCTGGTAATAATCATTCTACTCTCTACCTCCAAAAGATCCACTTTTTAAGCTCTCATATATGAGTGAGAATGTTTGTCTTTCTGTACCGAGCTTATTTCACTTACCATGATGACTACCAGTTCCATCTATGTTGCTGCAAATAACAGGATTTCATTCTTTTTTTTACTGGCTAAATATTCCATTTTATATATGTACCACATTTTCTTTTATCTATCCATCCTCCGATAGAAACTTAGATTGATTTCATACCTTGGATATTGCAAAGAGTGGTGCAATAAACATGGGAGTGTCAATAAATGTCAATTTGATATACTGATTTCCTTTCTTTTGGATATATACCCAACAGTGGGATTGCTGGATTATATGGTAGTTCTATATTTAGTTTTCTGAGGAATCTCCATACTGTATTCCATAATGTCTATACTATTTTATATAGCACATTTTGTATGCATTATAAATACAATACGAATCTACCTCATTTAATTTATTCTAAATATCAATTAAGTCTATATTTGAATGTCAGGACCTTTTACACAATACTTTATCCACTCAGATTCTCATTATTGACACCGAAGAATTAAAATCTCCAATATAATTTTGATTGTGTCAATAGCCTCTATTTCTAACAAACACATACCTACTGAGGTTTTGACATCTGGTTCACACTCTTCTCTGCCTAACTTTTACCACTTTCCTAGGAAAATTATACATTCCATTTCTTAGCCTGAGAGTTCCCTAACCTGCATTCCAATTATTACTTTATTCCACTTTCCCAGCCACATCCTGGACCTTGTTATAATTCAGGACTCCTCCACTTTCGACACTTTACGCCCAGAACACAGCCTCCTTTCCTTCCCCTCATTCTGACTCACAAGGCAGCAGATTCATCTAACCTTCTCCTCCAGCCTCAGCCCTGTCCCTTCTTCTAGGGTTTATTCCATTTTGGGTTCTCCTTTTTTTCTTTCTTTTTTTTTTTTTGAGACAGGGTCTTGCTCTATGTCACCCAAGCTGGAGTGCAGCGGTGCAATCATGGCTCACACTAACCTCAATGTCCCAGGCCCAAGTGATCCTCCTGCCTCAGCCTCCCAAGTAGCTGGGACTACAGGCATGTGCCACTACACTCAGCTAATTTAATTTTTAAATTTTTTTTGTAGAGTCAGGGTCCCCTGTGTTGCCCAGGCTTGTCTTTAACTCCTGGGTTCAAGTAAATCACTTGAGCCTCAGCCTCCCAAAGTGCTGGGATTACAGGCATGAGTGAGTCACCATGCCTGATTTTCTTTCTTCTCAATCCAACTTGGCCTTCATTTCTAGCCACTTCAACTGTGTTCCCACCCATACCTTTAGTTGCCGTCCCCTCCTCTCTTTCTACTCTATCTGCCCTACAAATTTCTACCCCTGGATTAATACATTCATCTGCCTTCCCTGCTACTATCTCCAGGGAATGCAGAATTAGTAAAGACTCTTGATTGACAACGAGAATCCATCTGGAGCTAGCTTCAAAAAAATTAATATGAAAATTCAAATTTGTACCCTTAGGGAACCAAGGATCAAGAATGTAAGCTGGCCTTTAAAGGATCAGAATCAGTACTTCTCTCTTCAGTTTTCATCAGTATTTCTCTCTGTCTGACTGCTTCTTCTCTTTTTCTCCCTCTCTAGAACAACTTTCAGTTCTCGCACAGTGACGTGGAAGCTTCCTAACGTGCAACTCCTGTTAAAGCAAAGTCAAGCCGGGCGCGGTGGCTCACGCCTGTAATCCCAGCACTTTGGGAGGCCGAGACGGGCGGATCACGAGGTCAGGAGATCGAGACCATCCTGGCTACAACGGTGAAACTCTGCCTCTACTAAAAAAAAAATAATACAAAAACTAGCCGGGCGAGGTGGCGGGCGCCTGTAGTCCCAGCTACTAGGGAGGCTGAGGCAGGAGAATGGCGTGAACCCGGGAGGCGGAGCTTGCAGTGAGCTGAGATCCGGCCACTGCACTCCAGCCTGGGCGACAGAGCGAGACTCCGTCACAAAAAAAAAAAAAAAAAAAAAGCAAAGTCAAAAGTGATACTGGAATCTCTTAGCCTTAGTTTCTAATTCATGGGGGAAAGAGCTATGATTGGCCCGATTTGGTGGGGATCTACACTAGATAAATCAACTAGGGCCAGAAAGACAAGACCATATTTTATAAAAGGATAGCTGGAGACTCACAGCTGTTACCATGTACTCTTCCATGAAACCATTGCCAGGGAAGATACAATACGCTGTCCATGAGTAAATGTACAAGGTTACAGGTACTCATGAAATCTACAACTGTAGCCAGAAGAATAGCAGGCTCTGATTGAGCTAGCCTTAGTCACATGCCCAGGAGCAGAGGCTGAGATAGTCTGTGCCCATTAGCATAGGTAAGAAGAGGGTCTTCTGAATGAGAAGAAATGACTGGCACAGTTGCTAGAAGATAGATAAGGAAGCTGGGAAACTCCCTGGCGATTAATTGCCGTGTATTTATTGCCAGTTTAATATGTGCCGGGCCAGGCTATGAGCTGAATATATTTTTACTCAGTATGTTTTCATTGCTTTATTTGAAGATTTAAAAAATCTTAGAATGTTAAAAATACCCAATTCGTTGCTAAATGTAAAGCAATTTTTTTTTCAAAATCAAATGTAAATGACTTTAGATTATTTTGGACTAACCACACCATTGTTTCCCTCCATTAGCTAAGATAATCAGCAATCAATTAAATATACTTCCATATGTCATTTATCTAATAATACATCATAATTATATGAAAACAAATCGACTTCAGGGAGTCGTTTTGCTCCAAGCAAATTCATTTTGGATATGAATTCTGCCCGTATTTATACCTAACATAATTAAATATATGCTTTGAAAAGGAATGCTGTAACAATTCGCTGAGTGCCTTTTTACTAAACTAAACATTTTTTCTGTCTCCCTACCAATCATCACTGAGAAATTATAGAGGGCAAATATAAGAACACAACAAAGGATAAGACAAAAAGCCTTGCTTCCTTTATTCTGTTCTGGCTTGCTTTTACTTTTGATCTCTGCTTTTACTTTCCTGTTGAATAGACAACAACCCCCAAGGAGGCCTTCGAGAAATTTAGAATAATTAAACAAACCAAATGGAATACTTCCTTCGCCTTCCTCCCCTCCCAGCTGTTGCAATTTAAATCTGCCTTTTCTGTAGGTTCAGGGAATACATTCTCATGAAACTGGCTGCTGTAGGAGTTCTGTTTTGTTCTTCGACAGTTTCTCACTAGTAAAACCCTCCTTGGCCTTTGGTATTCCCACCACTCACTCTCTCTCTCTCTCTTTTTTTGTTTTTTTTTTCAGGCAGAGTCTCACTCTGTCACCCAGGTTGGAGTGCAGTGGCACAATCTCAGCTTATGGCAACCTCTGCTACCTGGGTTTACATGATTCTCCTGCCTCAGCCTCCTGAGTAGGTGGGATTACAGGCGCCCGCCACCACGCCTAGCTAATTTTTGTGTTTTTAGTAGAGACGGGGTTTCACCATGTTGGCCAGGCTGGTCTTGAACTCCCGACCTCAGGTGATCCGCCCGCCTTGGCCTCCCAAAGTGCTGGGATTACAGGCATGAGCCACTGTGCCGAGCCTCACCACTCACTCTCAAAGGGAGTTGCTTTTCGTGGAATTGCCAGTCCCTGAATTTCTTCTACAGATTTATCACTTGTAAGAAAATATTTGGAAAAAATCCAGGGAGAGATGTAGCTAACAGACAGCATGAAAGACAAAGCCCAAGTAGTATCATGTCAATGTTAATTTCTTGGTGTTGATAATTGTAATTTGGTTCTATAAAGTGTTAGCACCTGGGTCCTGGAGAGGATGTGGAGAAATAGGAACACTTTTACACTGTTGGTGGGAGCGTAAACTAGTTCAACCATTGTGGACAGTGTGGCGATTCCTCAAGGATCTAGAACTATAAATACCATTTGACCCAGCGATCCCATTACTGGGTGTATGCCCAAAGGGTTATAAATCATGCTACTATAAAGACACATGCACACATATGTTTATTGCAGCTCTATTCACAATAGCAAAGACTTGGAACCAACCCAAATGCCCATCAAAGATAGGCTGGATTAAGAAAATGTGGCACATACACACCATGAAATACTATGCAGCCATAAAAAAGGATAAGTTCATGTCCTTTGTAGGGACAAGGATGCAGCTGGAAACCATCATTCTGAGCAAACTATTGCAAAGACGGAAAATCAAGCACTGCATGTTCTCACTCATAGGTGGGAATTGAATAATGACAACACTTGGACACAGGGCGGGGAACACCACACACTGGGACCTGTCGTGGGGTGGGGGGAGGGGAGAGGGATAGCATTAGGAGAAATACCTAATGTAAATGACAAGTTGATGGGTGCAGCACACCTACATGTATACGTATGTAACAGACCTGCAGGGTGTGCTCATGTACCCTAGAACTTAAATTATAATAATAATAAAAAAAATTAGCACCTGGGGAAGGTGGGTGAAGGCTATACATGAATTAATTGGAATACTTTTGCCACTTAAAATCTGAAATTATTTCAAAATGAAAGGTTAAAGGAAATTTAAAAATTAAAAACACAGAACTCCTGATCGCTTCCATTTCTACTCCCAAACCGGCTCCATCTGCAATCTTTTCCATCTCCATGGATGGCAATTTCATTCTTCTTGTCCAGGCCAAAACCTTTAAAGTCATCTTTCAGTTCTTGTTTGCCCTCCTACCTCATTTCCAATCTACAAGACATTTTATGGGCTTTTGTCTTTCCATACTTCCAGTATCAAACCACTTCTCATCACCTCTCTTGCTGCCTCCCAGTCTAGGACATTGTCAGTGCTTGCCTGGATTATTGCAACAGCTTTCTAATCAGCCTCCTTGATCTACTTCTCTTCTCCTAATGCTCTAGTGGTTCTCATTTTATTCAGAGTAAAAGTCAAAGCTCTGACTATGGCCTATGAGACCCTACATGTTTCCTTCACTTTCTACATGATCTAGCTTTGATCTCCTCTCTTACTACTCACTCACTCACTTAATTCAAACCACTCTGATCTACGTTTTTAGAGACACAGTCTTGCTCTGTCACCCAGGCTGGAGTGCAGTCGTGCGATCATAGCTCACTGCAGCCTTGACTTCCCCGGGCTCAAGGGATCCTTCTGTTTCAGCCTCCTGACTAGCTGGGAATACAGGCATGTACCGCCATGCCCAGCTAATTTTTAAATTGTTTGTAGAGGTGGGGTCTTGCTGTGTTGCCCAGGCTGGTCATGTACCCTGCTGTTTCTCAAATAGGTCAGGTATGCTCCTACCTGAAGGCTTTTCCACTAGCTGACCCCTTTTCCTTGAATGCTCTTCCCCCACACATTCTTTGGCTGACCCTGTCAAATTTTTTGAGCCTTTACTTAAAGGTCTTTTTCTCAATAAGCCTACTCTCACCACCATCTTCAAAAATGGCAAGCCCTGATTCTGGTTTTTCTTAATCTGCTGTAATTTTGTGGCCATCTTTATCACCTTTCAGCGCACAATACAATCTTCATATGATATTTCTTGTGTTTTGTCTATCTCTACCTATTAGTATATAAACTTTTTTTTTTTTTTTTTTTTGAGACAGAGTCTCACTCTGATGTCCAGGCTGGAGTGTGGTGGCACGATCTCTGCTCACTGCAACCTCTGCCTCCTGGGTTCAAGCAATTCTCTGCCTCAGCCTCCCAAGCAGCTAGGATTACACGCATGCACCACCACGCCTGGCTAATTTTTGTATTTTTAGTAGAGACGGGATTTCACCATGTTGGCCAGGCTGGTCTTGAACTCCTGACCTCGTGATCGACCTGCCTCAGCCTCCCAAAGTGCTGGAATTACAGGCATGAGCCACCATGCCTGGCCTCATATAAATTCTTAAAAGGGGAGTGATCTTGTCTGTTCTATTTTTCGAGCATTCAGAACAGTACTTGGTATACTGTATATACACAATAAATACATTATTATGTAACTCAGTAAGTTTGCAATGTATGAGTCATATATTACTGAAGGACAGAGAAAATATCACATCTCTCCTACCCACAGATAATTATAAGCAATCAGGGAGTTAGACAACAGATGCAAATTATTATTTTTAATCATTAAGAGAATATGTAACAGCAAGAAGTTTAGCCAGCGCTCTTCTGGTTGCAAGTCATAGAAATTCACTCAAATTAGTTTAAGGAAAGAAGAGAAAATATTTACTTGTTAACATAACTGAATAGCACGAAAAGAAAGCTAGCTCCAGGCGTGCTAGGTATAGGGGCCTTACGATTGTCCTCGGAACTTACTGATTTCTCCCTTCATCTCTCAAATCTGCTTTCCTCTGAAAGAGCTTTAGTTGGCCGGGCATGGTGGCTCACGCTTGTAATCATGCCCGCACTTTGGGAGGCCGAGGCAGGTGGATCACGAGGTCAGGAGATCGAGACCATCCTGCCTAACACAGTAAAACCCTGTCTCTACTAAAAATACAATAAATTAGCCGGGCGTGGTGGTGTGTGCCTGTAGTCTCAGCTACTCGGGAGGCTGAGGCAGGAGAATTGCTTGAACCTGTGAGGCAGAGCTTGCAGTGAGCCGAGATCACGCCACTGCACTCCAGCCTGGGCGACAGAGCAAGAGTCTGTCTCAAAAAAAAAAAAAAAAAAAAAAGCTTCAATCTGAGGCTGGTGCTCTCCACATGGCAGTCCTGGAAGCTTCAGCCTCAGAATTTCACAGTTGAGCGACAGCCCCGAATTCACGCTGGCCTGGTGTTGGTTACATGCCCTGTGATGTTCTCATTTCTCTGGCCTGGGCTGCAGGGCACTTGTACAACCCCCAAAACACTTGTACTGATAGTAGGAGAATGAACAGATAAAATTAATTATACAATTGAACCAAACCTATCTGTGTAAGTTAATAGAATAGAATAGATGACAGTGAGGCTGAAAGAGGTGGTTCAAGCCTGTAATCCCAAGATTTTGGGAGGCTGAGGAAGGAGGATCACTTGAGCTAGGAGTTCGAGACCAGCCTAGTAACAGCAAGACTTTGTCTCTAGCAAAAATTTAAAAAATTAGCTAGGAGTGGTGGTGTGCACACCTATAGTCCCAGCTAGTCGACAGGCTGAGGTGGGCAGACCGCTGGAGCCCGGGAGGTCAAGGCTGCAGCAAACCGTGACAGCACGCCAGCCTGGGTGACAGAGCCAGACCTTGTCTCAAAAAAAAAAAAAAAAAGGTATTAGTAGAAGTATAGCACTCTGACCCCTAGTGGTTAAATTATGCAGAGAAAAATTCAGAACTTGCCCAAATACAACAGGAGGTTGATTTATTTCACATCGTGTTCCTATATGATCGTTTGATCAGTTTATTTCAGAGCATCAGCGTTCTTCCCTTTTATTCTCTACATTGAAGTGTCTATCCATTTGGGGCAATTTTTCCTTTCACATATATCTAGTATTTCTCTTTCCCCCTCTCTATTCTTCTGCTGTTACCATCTTTCTTCTAGGGTTCATCCAATACCTGAAAAATCTTCCCAAAAAACTGTTTAGTTGGCTAGGCACAGTGGCTCAGGCCTGTAATCCCAGCACTTTGTGAGGCCGAGGCGGGCGGATTACCTGAGGTCAGCAGTTGGAGACCAGCCTGGCCAACGTGGCAAAACCTTGTCTCTACTAAAAATACAAAAATGGGCCAGGCGCAGTGGCTCAGGCCTGTAATCCCAGCACTTTGGGAGGACGAGGCCAGCGGATACCTGAGATCAGGAGTTCGAGATCAGCCTGGCCAATGTGGGGAAACCGCGTCTCTACTTAAAAAAACAAAAAACAAAACAAGCTGGGTGTAGTGGTGGGCGCCTCAGGAGGCTGAGTCAGGAGAATTGCTTGAACCTGGGAGGTGGAGGTTGTAGTGAGTTGCGATCACACCACTGCACTCCAACCTGTGTGATAGAGCAAGACTCCATCTCAAAGAAAAAAAAAATGTTGATAGTAGAAGTATAGCACTCTGACCCCTAGTGGTTAAATTATGCAGAGAAATTCAGCATTTGTCCAAAGACAATAGGTTATTTCACATCATGTTCCTATATGATCTTTTTATCAGTTTATTTAAGAATATCAGCGTTCTTCCCTTTTATTCTCTACACTGAAGCATCCATCCATCTGGGGCAAATTTTCGTTTCTCATAGATCTAGTATTTCTCTTTTTGCCCCCCTCTATTCCTCTGCTGTTACAATCTTTCTTCTTGGGTTCATCCAACACCTGAAAAACCTTCCTAAAAAACTGTTTAGTTGGCCAGGCACAGTGGCTCAGGCCTGTAATCCCAGCACTTTGGGAGGCCAACGCGGGCGGATCACCTGAGGTCAGGAGTTTGAGACCAGCCTGGCCAACATGGCAAAACCCTGTCCCTACTGAAATTACAAAAATAGGCTGGGCGTGGTGGCGTGCGCCTGTAAAAAAAAATTAAGAGCACTTAATAGTCATACTTTTCACTTTGCTTATATACAGTGTGTGTATATATATACACACACACACACACACATATATATATCTTTTAACTCTCATTCTACTAAATTTACCTAACGTTCTACATAGAAAATTTCATGTATATTGTTTATCATCTTTCAAGAGTGAATTAAACACATGAATAGTTTCTCATGAAAAGGAATATTGATTGGTACAGATGTATAAGTATAATGGCTAGTTGCTCAGATCCATCAACTAAACCTAAAACCTGTGTTCCAGCCGGCCTGGTAGCTCATGCATGTAATCCCAGCACTTTGGGAGACTGAGGTGGAGGACTGCTTGAGGCCAGGAGTTCAAGACCAGTCTGGGCAACATAGTGAAACTCTGTTGCTGCAAAAAAAATTTAAAATTAGTTGAGCATGGTGGCATGCACCTGTAATCCCAGCTACTTGGGAGGCAGAGGTGGGAAGACTGCTTGACTCAGGAGTTCAAGGTTCCAGTGAACTCTGATGGTGCCACTCTTCTCCAGCCTGGGTGGCAGAGCCAGACCCTGTCACCAAAAACATAATATTAAAAAACAGTTCTCAAATTTTAATTTTAATTTTATTTATTTATTTTTGAGAGAGGGTCTCATTCTGTTGCCTGTGCTGGAGTGCAGTGGTGTGATTTCGGCTTACTGCAAACTCGACCTTGTGAGCTCAAGTGATTCTCCCACCTCAGCCTCCTGAATAGCTGGAACCACCATGTCCGGCTAATTTTTTGTTTGTTTTGTAGAGACAGGTGTCTGGCCATCTCTACAAGACAGACAGGTGTCTGGCCATCTTTGAGATCTGGCCCAGGCTGATCTCAAACTCTTGGACTCAAGTGATACAACTGCCTCTGTCTCCCAAAGTGCTAGGATTACAGGCATGAGCCACCGTGCCTGGCCCCAGATTTCTATAATTTTCATATTTTATTCTTTATTTATTGATTAATCACTGAGAAGGTAAGAATTGTGTAACTTCTTTGTTGTCCATATTTTCTCTTCAATTTTTACTGTGAAGGCCAACATAACATATTGAAGGTGAACAGATTTTTTTTTTTTCTGAGATGGAGCCTCACTTTGTCACCCAGGCTGGAGTGCAGTGACACGATCTTGGCTTACTGCAACCTCTGACCCTCAGGTTCAAGCGATTCTCCTGCCTCAGCCTCCTGAGTACCTGGGACTACAGATGGCTGCCACCACGCCCAGCTAATTTTTGTATTTTTAGTAGAGATGGGGTTTCACCATCTTGGCCAGGCTGGTCTTGAACTTGTGACCTCGTGATCCACCCGTCTCAGCCCCCTAAAGTTCTGGGATTACAGGCATGAGCCACTGTGCCCGGCCCAGGCAAACAGATTTTATTCCACGTTTCCTTGATCACTCTTTTGTTTTTTCTCTCCTGTGTTTTTTCTCTATTTGAAATTTTGCATTATTGTTGCTTTCTTCTAAAGTTTTCACATAGAGTTGTTAAAACAACTGAAGTCAGACTGCCTAAGCTTTAGGTTTTTTCTCTGTTAAAAGAGATAACAAGATAATAATAGCATTCCTCATTTATAGGGTTACTTATGGGTAGTTGTTGGCACACATTTATAAGTGCTTGGAAAAAATCTTAGCTTTACTATTACTTTATAGATTTACCTGCATTTTCAATGTTCTTGGTATACACCAACTGGTTTGTTTACTTACTATCGAATATTTATAAAGCATTTAGTGTTATATTGTTGGCTGAAAAAACAGTAACAAAATAGGGTGGTGTATATTTATGAAGCTTAACTCTAATTTAAGAAGCAAAGCATACATTTTTTTTTTTTCCTTTGAGACAGAGTCTCACTCTGTTGTCCAGACTGGAGTGCAGTGGCGCGATCTCAGCTCGCTACAATCTCCACGCAGTGAGCCAGTTATGGTCTTGATCTCCTGACCTCGTGATCTGCCCGTCTCAGCCTCCCAAAGTGCTGGGATTACAGGTGTGAGCCACCGTGCCTGGCCTTTTTATTTTCTTTTTGATATGGAGTTTCGCTCTTGTTGCCCAGGCTGGAGTGCAATGGTGCAATCTCGGCTCACTGCAACCTCCACCTCCTGGGTTCAAGCGATTCTCCTGCCTCAGCCTCCTGAGTAGCTGGGATTACAGGCATGTGCCACCACACCCGGCTAATTTTGTATTTTTAGTAGAGACAGGGTTTCACCATGTTGGTCAGGCTGGCCTTGAACTCCTGGCCTCAGGCGATCCACCCGCCTTGGCCTCCCAAAGTGTTAGGATTACAGGCGTGATACACTGTGCCCGGCCTTACCTGGTTGTTTTTCAAAAGCTGTACAGATACTATAAATATATTTAACCAATCTTCTATTGAGGAGCTGGAGAGGGTTTCCAGTCTTTTGCTGTTATAAGCAATGCTTCAAAAAATACTGAGGAACATAGGTCATTATAAGCAATGCTTCAAAAAATATTTTGGAACATAGGTCATTATGTGTATTTCTGTAAGATAAATTCCTAGAGGTAGGGTTACTGACTTCAAAGGATTTAGACTAAAGGTGCTTAAAGAGAGAGGTTTCACCTGTTTGTTAGTTGCTATAGCCAAAACTTGGAAACATTCTTTCTTCCTCTTTTTTCATACCTATCAATCACCAAGTCTTGCTGATGTTACCTCCTCAATTTGTTACAATCTGTCTTTCCTTCCCATTCCTCACAGCCAACAACTCAATTTAGGCTTTTACTATTTCTTCATGTCTGAAACCTATTGTCCTGAGAGAATAATCTGCTCGAACACATTCATGTTGCCTACTACATACATTCAGGATTAAGTCTAATGCCTTTGAGCACAGGAGGTTCACCTTGATCTAGTCCCTGTGCTTCCCTTTCTCTGGCAGACTTCTCCCATCACCAGCTTCACTTTCTCTGCTTTTACACTGCAGAATAATTCATCATTTCAGGCCTCCTTGCGTTTGCTCTGGCTGACTCTCCAGCCTGGAATGCCTTCATCCATTTCCCTTACTTCACCTTTGTGTTCCTGTGCATTCATCTTTCATAGTGATTGCTATTCTCTATTGAAATGAATTTCCTCAAAATAGCCTGCAATTGCAATAGGGAGTACTTTTTTTCTTTCTTTCTAGCTCTAGCATCTATCACAGTGCTTGTGGTCATGGGGTGCATACTCAGTAACATTTCCTTTACTGAACTCAACTAGATCTTTGGGTAAAAGAGGTGGAGTTATTCATTCATTCATTCATTCATTCATTCAACATATGTTTATTGAGAAGCTATAAACGTAAGCACAGGTTATGTGTTAGTGCGATTGCAACCAAGAAGACAATCCAGGTCCTACTTTTGGTCTAGTGAAAGAGATGGAATTAAATGGGTTTGGTGGTGTGCCCGTGTAGTCCCACAGCTACTTGGGAGGCTAAGGCATGAGAATCTCTTGAGGCTAGGAGGCGGAGGTTGCAGTGAGCTGTCATTGTAACACTGCACTCCAGCCTGGGTGACAGAAGAAGACCGTATCTAAAAAAAAAAAAAAAAAAAAAAAAAAAGTAGGGCAACATAAATACACAATTTTAATTCAGATGGGTAAAGACAATAGTGGATCCCAGGGCACTGTTTAGATTATGTTATGGATATGAATAAACAGAGAAAAGGGTGGCTTTTTTTCTTAAAACTATATTTTAGAGACAGGGTCTCACTGTGTTGCCCAGGCTGTTTTCAAACTTCTGAGCTCAAGTGATCCTCCCACATCAGCCTCTTGAGTAGATGGATGGCATTTTAATTAGATGAAATTGTACTAGCAGAAGCATTTGCAAAACAAAGTAATTGCCCCAAATCACTGTGAAACCCTAAGTCAGGCATTAAACTCACGATTTCTGACCCTTGTTCACGAACTACTGCCTCCTATTGCCTTTACTTTTTTAAGTAAAGATATTCTTCTGGTAAACGCATGGTCAAATACAGTGTCTTGGGTAATGAATACTAAAGTGAGATAACATATGTGGAGCAAGCGGGTGAGAATTCGTATTCCATGAAAGTATTTTCTTTTTTTTTTTTTGAGACGGAGTCTTGCTCTGTCGCCCAGGCTGGAATGCAGTGGCCGGATCTCAGCTAACCGCAAGCTCCGCCTCCCGGGTTTACGCCATTCTCCTGCTTCAGCCTCCCAAGTAGCTGGAACTACAGGCGCCCGCCACCTCGTCCGGCTAGTTTTTCTTGTATTTTTTAGTAGAGACGGGGTTTCACCGTGTTAGCCAGGATGGTCTCGATCTCCTGACATCGTGATCCGCCAGTCTCGGCCTCCCAAAGTGCTGGGATTACAGGCTTGAGCCACCGCGCCCGGCCGAAAGTATTTTCTTTCCATAGGTGTCTGCTAAACTACCATCTAAGTTTTCCAAAACAAAAAACAAAAAAACTTGCGTGGTGGTAAATAATGTATATTAAGCGAAACCTACCAACTGACCTTTATCCTTTCCTTCCTGTTTTTTAATATTAAAGAAGAGACCTCTTCACAAACGATTGAGGAGGCTAGTAAAATGCAGTGAAAAGAGCAAGTTCTTTGGGAGTCAGACAGCATCGGATCCAGCCCACGGGGCAGCACGACTAGTAGAGTAACTTAGATTAAGTCCTTAAACTTCCAGTGTCCGCTTTTGTAAAATGGGAATAATAACAATAAATAAATAGTGAAATAATGTTTATGCAAAGTACTTAGCACAGTGTCTAACACATAAGAGCTTAGGAGAAGTTGGCTATTAAGCGTATCTAGGAACCCGAGGACTTGGGGTTGTTATTTTAGTTCTTGGAATCAAAGGAACTTGAAGCGTAATCATTCCTAAACTAAGTTAAACCAGAACCAGCCCTTTCAGCAATGATGTAATTTGATCTCTTCGGGCCACCGTCGCTGAGCATGCGTAAATAAACGTGGCGGGACGTATGTGTCATGGCGCTCTCCATCTAAAGTCTGTGCAGTTTCCGGAGAGTGGCGGGTTGATTCTCTCACTTTGGACTGGTTTTTACTTCCCGACTTCTGGGTAAGGGTGGCGGTTGGGTCCATGTGGGGCAGAGTGTGGCGACGGCTCCTTTTATGGCAAGCCTTGTTTCTCCAGTTTCAGTCTTTCTTGGGCTGTTTGCAAAATTGTTTCGCAGTTAAAAGGGGGATTTGCCAGCTGGGATGGGGGAATTGGGAGGCAGATGGGGCTTCCAGGAGCGAGGGTAGGGTCGTTGGCCTCAGGTGCCGCTCTCCAGTTAGTAATATTTTGGGCACCTCGTTCCTTATTGTCAAATTTAACTTCATTTGTTCTCCCACTTTATACCTTAGTGAATTTGTAGATGTGACAGGGCTTTCGCAGTTACATAGCTTTCCCAGATCAGTATCTTAAGAATTTAAGCAGAAGTTATTGAGAAAAGCAGATGTCTTGCTTTTTCACTTTTCGTTCTTCTTTGCTCATAAAACCTTTTTCTGAATCTCGGGACGACAGTTATCTTTCGAATGGAACGTGATCTGGATGTCTGCCTATTTACTGACTTATTCCTGTTTTGTAGTGGTTGGTTACTCGCACTATGCAGACGTGTTGTAGTGCTGAATACAACATTACTACAGCCACTGGATCACAGTCACGGCAGATGTCAGCACACCTGTTGTAATCAGTAAGAAGTTACAAGTAGTATGGAGCATCATTAATCCTGCTGTATAAAGCAGTCTTTTTTGGAGTCTGATTCCTTTTAAGTAAAGAATCCTTACAGTGGTTTTGTGAACTTCTTTGGTGCTTGCTTTTCCTAATCAATTTTTATTTTCCAGACTCATCTTTCAAGAGGACTTTAGATTAATTGCAGATAATTAAGGTACTGATTTATTTTAAACCTTTTATGTTTGAGTGCTGTACCTATTTCTGCATATTAGAAAATGCAGAGAGGTAGCTTAATTTCTTAGCTATTTGCCACTATCGTGTTATGGAACCATTGTCCTTTACATACCACTAAATTGAAGAGATATTTTCATTTATTTTACTTAACCTTTCGTTTTCATTCACCAGCATTGACCATGTCCACTTTTTTGACATGCCCTCTTCCTTTGCCTTCCATGGCCCATGGATTTTTTTCCTTCTCTGGTGGCTGCTTCTTGGAATCCATTATAAGCTGATTTTCCTTTATATGAGAGTTAAATTTGGAGTCTCTCAAGTCGTGGTCTTGTACCTTCTCCTACCTCTGTTCTCTTTTTCTTTCCCTCTGGGTGATGTAATCCACATGCCTGTCAACAATTATTTGTCTTTTTGATTCTACCCATCCTAATGGGTATGAAATGGTATATTATTGTGGTTTGGATTTCCATTTCCCTGATGGCTCATTATGTTGACATCTTTTCACGTGCTTATCAGCCATTTGTATGTGTGTGTTTTTGAGACAGGGCTTCCCTGTGTCACCCAGGCCAGAGTGCAATGGCTCGATTACAACTCACTGCAGCCTTGACCACCTGGTCTCAAGTGATCCCACTTCAGCCTCCCAAGTAGCTGGGACTATAGGTGCATGCCACCATGCCCGGCTAATTTTTACTGTTTTTTTTTTTTTTTTTTTTTTTTTTTTTGGAGAGATAGGGTCTGTGTTGCCTAGGCTCTGGCCCTGTACTCCTGGTCTGAAGTGATCCTCCCACCTTGACTTCCCAGTGTTGGGATTATAGGCATGAGCCACTGCACCTGGCCCATTTCTATATCTTCTTCATCTAATCTGTTTTTCCTTTTGTTGCTTGTGCTTTTGGTTTCTTAGCTAAGAAAGGAGGGCCTACTCTAACATCATAAAGATTTGTACTTATGTTTTTTTCTAAAAGTTTCATAATGTTAGCTCCTAAATTTAGGTATTTGATCCATTTTCAGTTAATTTTTTGTATATGATGTGAAATAGAGCTCCAACTTTATTTTTTACATGTTGCTATCCAGTTGTCCCAGCATCATTTGTTGAAAAAAACCTATTCTTTCTCTGTTGAATTGTCTTGGCATCTTTGTTGAAAATCAGTTGACTAGGTTATGTATATTTGACATGCATTCTAGGTGGTTTTTATGAAAGAATAATTCTGGGACAGTGATTGTCAAACTTTAATTCAGATCAGAATCACCTAGAGGGCCTGTTAAATATTGCTAGGTTTTACTCAAAACATCTGATTCAGTATGTCTGGAGTGGGGTTCAAGAATTTTCATTTCTGGCTGGGCATGGTGGCTCATACCTGTAATCCCATACTTTGGGAGACCAAGATGGGAGGAGTTTGAGAGCAGCCTGGACAACAAAGTGAGACCTTGTTTTTACAAAAAAATTGAGAAAGAAAGAAAAAATGTTCATTTCTGACAAGTTCCCCATGATGCTACTCCAGCTGATGTGGAAATTACACTTTGAAAACTACTGGACAGGCCGGGTGCGGTGGCTCAAGCCTGTAATCCCAGCACTTTGGGAGGCCGAGATGGGCGGATCACGAGGTCAGGAGATCAAGACCATCCTGGCTAACACGGTGAAACCCCGTCTCTACTAAAAAATACAAAAAACTAGCCGGGCGCGGTGGCGGGCGCCTGTAGTCCCAGCTACTTGGGAGGCTGAGGCAGGAGAATGGCGTGAACCCGGGAGGCGGAGCTTGCAGTGAGCTGAGATCCGGCCACTGCACTCCAGCCTGGGCGGCAGAGCGAGACTCCGTCTCAAAAAAAAAAAAAAAACAAACAAACAAACAAAAAAAACTACTGGACATTGCTTTGCAATTGTGGCTGTACACATGAGAATGACTGGAAAGTTTTAAAAAGATATTGAGGCCCAGGCTCCATTCTCAGAGATTCATTCCGCTATCTTGGGGCTTAGTTGGGAATTTTCTTTTTTTTTTTTTTTTGTTTTGAGACAGAGTCTTGCTCTTTTGCCCAGGCTGGAGTGCAGTGGCGTGATCTCAGCTCACTGCAAGCTTAGTTGGGAATTTTCAAAAGCTCTTCAGGTGAATAGAATGAGTGTTCAAGATTGAGAACCATTACTGTAGAATAGTGGTTCTTAATTAGGAATCTATAGTGGAATTATCTGGACAGTTTCTAGGTTCACGTGCTTCACTACTCTTGGAGATTCTAATTCAGAATGGAACCTGGAGATTTGCTACGATAAAAAACTTCCCGCCGGGCGCAGTGGCTCACGCCTGTAATCCCAGCACTTTGGAAGTCGGGCAGATCACCTGAGGTCGGGAGTTCAAGACCAGCCTGACCAACATGGTGAAACCCCCGTCTCTACTAAAAATACAAAATTAGATGGGCATGGTGGCAGGTGCCTGTAATCCCAGCTACTCGGGAGGCTGAGGCAGGAGAATTGCTTGAACCCAGGAGGCACAGGTTGCAGTGAGCCGAGATTGTGCCATTGCACTCCAGCCTGGGCAACAAGAGTAAAACTCTCTCATAATTAAAAAAAAAAAGAAAAAGCCTCCCTAATAACTCACCTGTGTAAGTAACTGCTGCTCTAGGATATTGCATCCTCTTTCTTACCATTTTCGGTATTTTCCTTTTCACTGACTCTATTTTATTCCCTTTATCAAATTTGATTTCCTCTACCTTTGAGAAAAAGTTTTAGTGATCCTTTTTCTCCATTTAGCTATTATGCTGCTTTCCTTTTATTCTCAAACTTTCATTTCCATATGATTTAATTAAAAATTTCTGAAGGCTAAACAATTCCCTCTGTCAGTTCAAAGTAAAATCTTTAGCTTATTAATAGTGATGAGGGAGATTATTTAGGTACTTATGATATATAGCCAGGTTTATGCTGCATAATGCTGATATGTAGTGTTACATTTATCTTTTTTGAGTGAGTATCTCCAAGTGAAATTGCTGGCTCAAAGGATATACATATGTTTGATATATATTGTCAGGTTGCCCTCCAGAAGGGGTGTACCAGTTTTTCTATGCTTTCAGCTAACAGAGTTTTTGTCAGCTTTTTATCAGTGAGGCAGCTGAAAAATAACTTATTGTTTCAGTACTTGTTAGTATGGTTGAGCATTCTTTCCTTTTTTTTTTTTTTTGGCTATCTGTATCTCTTAAGTGAACTGCCTGTTTTTACTTTGCCCATTGTTTTCCAGAATGTGGTTACTTATTAGTGTCACATTAGGTTCTTGCATTGTTTGTACTTTGCCAGTGAGGCAGAGCCATAGTGGGAGGAGCATGGTGTTGAGAGGAAGCCTAGGTTCTAATTTCTAGCTCTATCAATATACAAATCCTTTTGCTTCAGTGGACTCCAGTTCTGTAAGATAAGAAGCTTAGCAACTTCTACTTCTCTAATGATACGGGATGTCTATTGCAGTGGATTTCTTTCATTTGTCTTTTTCCTTTCTATTTCTCTTCAGTGGATCCATGCACACTTGTATATGGGATGGCAAAATTGTGTAATTAAAAAATATGGCTTTTAATTAATGTTATTTAATTATTCATGATCTGTCAGTAGTTCTTCAGCATTCCGAAGGCACTACCTGGTCCTAGCCTCTCTCATTTAATTATTTCATAGAATAGTGGTGATAGAAGAAATCCAAGGATTGGCCATTGACTTCAGCTTCCCACCCAGTGTAGAATTTCCTGCTATGTCATAGAAAGACTAGCTAAATTCAACTTAAGCATTGTATTCATTCAGTCAGTAACTGTTGTGCACCTGCTATGTGTTAGGCATTGTTAGAGGCGTTGTAGAGACAGTACTGAAAAAGAGATGATGCCTCTGTGCTTAAGAAGCTTACATTGTAATGAGGAAGATACAATTATATATGTGGTGTCAGGTAGGTAAGTGCAATGAAGAAACATGAAACAGAGCAGGGTTAGAAGCACTGAAAGTGTGGGCATGCTTGGGCAGCGCGGTTATTTTAGATAAGGTAGTAGGAAAGGCCTCTCTGAGGAGGTGTTGTTTGAGTGAAGAAGTGGCTAGGAAGACATATTTATCTGGGGGCTGATATTCTGGCAGAGGAATAGCAAGTATGAAGGCTCTTGAGTCAGAAACTAATTTGGCATACTCAGAATATCTATATCCATATATTGCCTGACTGTGTAGTCTACAGTAAAAGGCTTTATTGAGAACCTGCAATGTGCTAGACATAGTTCTAGGCACCTGGGGTAAAACAGTGAATACCTCACCCAAAAACCTTTACCCTCACGGAGTATGTATTCTAGTAAGATAAACAGTTAAAACAATTATTAAAACGCTGGAAGCAGATGATTAAGTGCTGCAGTTTTAAAAAAGGCAAGAAAGGGGCATAGGAAGAGGGTATGTGGTGAGGTAGGGGTGTTGCTTGGAAAGTCCTCTCTTGTTACACTTGAGCAAAGTCCTTAAGGGCTTGAGTGAGTGAGCCATTCAGGTGTCTTGAGTAAGAGCATTCCAGGCAAGAATAAGACTATGAAATGAATGTATATCTAGTGGGTATGAAATAACAAAGCCTGCATGACTGAGGGGAGCGTGATAGGAAATGGGGCCAGAGATGCAGCAGGAGGCTGATTATATATGTCATTGCAGATCTTTGTAGTGATTTTGGCTTTTTACTCTGATATGGAATACTGCTGGAAGGGTTTGATTGAGAAGCTTGAGATGAACTTAGGTTTTAAAGGGATCCCTGACTTTTGTGCTGAAAATGTTCTTGGAGAATTAAGGATAGAAGCAAGGATACTAGGGATTGCAATAATCCAGACAAGAGTTGATGTTGGTTTGGACCAAGAGTGTAACAGTGAGTATGGTCACAAATAGAGTCTGAATATATTTTGAAGGTATAGCCAACAGGATGTTGTTGATAGGTTGGATTTGGGGTGTAAGAAGGGAGTGCAGGATTTTTGGCCTGAGCAGTAGAAGATTGGGATTCCTTTTTTTTTTTTTTTTTTTTTTTTTTTTGAGACAGAGTCTCACTCTGTTGCCCAGGCTGGAGTGCAGTGGTGAGATCTAGGCTCATTGCAACCTCCGCCTCCTGGGCTCAAGCAATACTCCTGCCTCAGCCTCCCGAGTAGCTGGGTTTACAGGCGCCCGCCACTGCGCCCAGCTAATTTTTTGTATTTTTAGTAGAGATGGGGTTTCACCATGTTGGACAGGCTGGTCCCGAACTCCTGATCTCGTGATTCGCCTACCTCGGCCTCCCAAAGTGCTGGGGTTACAGGCGTGACCCACTGCGCCCAGCTAGGATTGCCTTTAAATGAAATGGGAGAAGTTGTAAGAGGATCTAGTAAGGTAGGGAGAAGATCAGGAATTCTGTTTTGACTTTGACTTTTGTTTTTTGAGATGGAGCTTTGCTCTTTGTTGCCCAGGCTGGAGTGCAGTGGTACGATCTCAGCTCACTGCAACCTCTGCCTCTCGGGTTCAAGTGATTCTCCTGTCTCAGCCTTCTGAGTAGGTGGAATTACAGGCACCCACCACCACGCCTGGCTAATTTTTGTATTTTTAGTAGAGACGGGGTGTCACCATGTTGTTCAGGCTGGCCTCGAACTCCTGACCTCAGGTTATCCACCCGCCTCAGCCTCCCAAAGTGCTGGGATTACAGGCTTGAGCCACCGTGCCCAGCCCTGCTTTAACTTTTTAAGTTTGAAGTAATTATTAGACATTCGAGCAGTGGTGTGGAATAGGCAATTGAGTGTCTGAGTCTGAAGCTCAGGGGAAGAATGGGGCTGGTTATATAAGCATATACGTAGTTGATATTTCAAGGCCATGGGACTGGATGAGGTCACCTAGGGAGTGCCTGAAACTAGAGAAGAGTTCCTGTAACAGAGCCATGGGGGCATTCTAATGGTGAGAAGTTGGAGAGATGAGCAGAGGAGACTGGAGATAGGAGAGTGTGGCATCCTGGAAACTAGTGCAGTTTCTTACTGCAGTTCTTCAGTCTTCAATAACGCACAGTGTGAATCGGTAAGAAAGCAGAATTTTCTAAATTTATTTGACCACAGAACCATTTTTTTTTTTTCCCAGATAGGTAGTAAATAATTAGAACCAATATGAGAAAGATTAACCTGGTTCATTTCACCTTACCTAGATGGCTGAGTTGGCCAGGGCTCTTTTTTGCAAGAACAGAATACCCAACTCAAACTGATTTAAGCCACAGGCTCGCATGACTGGGCAGCGCAAGGCTGCATTTGGCTTCAGGCATTTGTTGGATTCAGATGCTCAAATAATGTCAGTATGGTTCTTTATCTTTCTGGCTCTTATTAGGCTTCATTCCTTAAGTAGGCTTCCTCCCTGTGGCAGACAACATGACTCTGGTAGCCCCAAGTTGACATCCTCCCAACTTAGCCACTTCGGTGACAAGAGAAGCTGTCTTCTGTTAACACTAGCATGGAATCCTCGCAGTGATTCTTACTGGCTAGGCTTCTCATGACCTACCCTGAACTGGTCATTGTGGCCAGGAGGATGGGTTACCCTGGCAAGCTTGGGTCACGTGCCCCATTCCAGTGTCTATGGAAAGGGAAATCTGTGATTGACTTTTTTTTTTTTTTTTTTTTTTTTGAGACAGAGTTTCGCTTTTGTTGCCCAGACTGGAGTACAATGGCATGATCTCGGCTAACCACAACCTCTGCCTCCGGGGTTCAAGCAAATCTCCTGTCTCAGCCTCCTGAGTAGCTGGGATTAGAGGCATGCGCCACCACGCCTGGCTAATTTTGTATTTTCAGTAGAGACAGGGTTTCTCTATGTTGGTCAGGCTGGTCGTGAACTCCCAACCTCAGGTGATCTGCCCGCCTTGGCCTCCCAAAGTGTTGAGATTACAGGTGTGAGCCACCGTGCCCGGCGATTGACAGTCTTACCATGACCATGTGATATGTATGTTAACTCTAACCCAACCAGTCCTTGATAGGTTGATGTTTGGTTTATTTCTAATCTTTTGTTCTTACTGACAATATAAAGCTATCCGAGATTTGAACACAGATTTTTCAGATTCCCAGTGCATAATTTGTCATAGCTGTAATGAGTACATTACAGAGGAAAGGAGCCTGGCTGGCAGCCACTTTATTAATTGAATGATATGAATTGAAGGATGGGAATCCAGCAAATGAGGAGAATGAAAGTTCATCAGAAACTTTGAGGACAACTGAAAGAATGTAAGATCCTTAACACTGCAACTCAGATAAAGAAACAGTGGTCATTCAGAACACACATACTAAGTAGGTAGTAGAGTACCACACAGTGTATGGGCTTGCACTCATCTGTCATGACATCCTTGTTTAGCTTCTTTGGGCAAGTTAATTTCTCTGTGTTTCAGTTTGCTCATCTTTAAAGCAAGGATAGTAATACTATCTACCTATTACGAGTTGTTGTGAATTGTTGATGAGATGACCCTATAAAGGACTTGCCTTGTGTCTGGATATAGTATTAGTAGTAGTACTATCAGTAAGTATATACGAGTGTATTCTTCCCCTCCTCATTTTTTTCTTAATTATTTTATTCTAACATAATTACAGCTTTACCTGCAGTTATAAAACTTATGCAGAGATCCTTGTACGCTTTGCCCAGGTCTCCCATTGGTGACATCTTACAAAACTACGATACAGTATCACAACCAGGATACTGACATTGATACAGTCAGGATACAAAACATTTCCATCACCACAAGGATCCCTCATGTTGCTCTTTTACAGTCATACCCATTCTCCTCTCACCCTATTCTTTCTTTAATCCCTGGCAACTACTATTCTGTTTTCCATTTCCATAATTTTCTCATTTCAAATATGTTATATAAAAGTGATCATACAGAATGTAACCTTTTGGGACTGACTTTCTTCATTCAGCATAATTCTCTGGAGAGTCATCCAGGTTAATGCATATATCATTAGTACATTTCTTTTTATTACTGAATAGTGTTCCATGGTATGGATGTACCATACTTTGTTTCACCTTTCACTTCTGAATGGCATCCAGGTGGTTTCCAGATTTGGGCTATTACAAGGAAAGCTGGTGTAAACATTCACGTACAGGTTTTTGTCTGAATACAAGTCTTCATTTCTCTTGGATAATTGCCCAGGAGTACAATTGCTGGGTTGCATCAGAGTTGCATGATTTGTTTAAGAAAATACCAAACTGTTTACTGGAGTGGCTATACCATTTTTCATTCCTTCCAGGACTGTATGAATGATGCAGTGTCTTTGCATCCTTGCCAGTGTTTGGTGGTTTCACTGTTGTCTGTTTTATCCATTCTGAAAGGTGTATACTGATACCTCATTGTGGTTTTAGTTTCTATTTCTGTGGTGGTTAATATTGAATCTCTTTTCATGTGCTTATTTGCCCTCTGTATATTCTCTTGAAATGTCTTTTGTCTAGTTTCTTTTTATGGTTGTGTTTTGACACTAGCCCTTTGTCAGATATGTGATTTGCAAATATTTTCTTCCACTCTGTAGTTTGACTTCTCAGCCTCTTAAAAGGGTCCTTCTTAAAGCAAAAGTTTAAAATTTTAATGACATTCAATTTATTAATTTTTCTTTTTATGGATTGTGCTTTTGGTGTCACATCTGGGAACTTTTTACCTATCCCTAAGTCCAAAAGATTTTTTCCTATGATTTTTTTTCTAAAAGTTTTATAATTTTATGTTTTACTTTTACTTTTTTTTTTTTTTGAGACAGAGTCTCGCTCTGTCACCCAGGCTGGAGTGCAGTGGTGCGATCTTGGCTCACTGCAACCTCTGCCTTGTGGGTTCAAGCAATTCTCCTGGTTCAACCTCCCAAGTAGCTGGGATTACGGGCATACACCAACACACTCAGCTAATTTTTTGTATTTTTAGTAGATATGTGGATTCACCATGTTAGCCAGGCTGCTCTTGAACTCCTGACCTCAAGTGATCCACCCGTCTCAGCCTCCCAGAGTGCTGGGATTACAGGTGTGAGCCACCGCGCCTGGCGTATGTTTTACATTTAAGTCTATGATCCATTTTGAATTAATTTTTGTATAAGGTGCAAGACTTAGGTCAAGGTTCAGTTTTTGCCTATAAAAGTGCACTTGCTCCAGTACGAATTGTTTAAAAAGCAATCTTCCCTTCATTTAATTGGTTTTGTGAAATATTTGTGTAGGTCTGTTTCTGGGTTTATTGTTATGTTCCATTGATCTATATTTCTATCCCTCTGCCGATACTACTATCTCAATTATAGCTATCTAATAAGTCTTAAAATTGGGTAGACCAATTCTTCTTACTTTACTCTTTTCAAAATCGTTTTAAATATATTAGTTTCTGTACATTTCCATATAAAATTTAGGACAGTCTTGTCTATACCTACAAAAAAATCTTTCCGAGATTTTGATAGGGATTATTTTAAACTTGTGTGTCAATTTGGTCTCCACTGACACTGCAGAACTTCATCACTGGTTGGGTGGTTGGTTTGAACGTCCAGGATCCCTCCGGGGCCTTCTCAGATTCTATACTAGTGGAGTGTGTTAGGGTGCTTGATTGTAGGTGGAAGTCAGAGCTCCCCGCTTGTCCTTTGTAGTGTGCCTGGGGGTGGGATTACAGTTTTTTTGGGCTGTGTGTGTGTGTTTGTGTTTGGCTGGAGTAGAATGATCATTATCTAAAACTTTTCTGTCTTCCTAGGCTGCCCTTTGTATAGTTCTTTAATGAGAAAGCAGGCTTTTATTGGGGGCTTTTATCGTTGGCATCTCTTGCCATTTCTGATTGCTGGGATCTTCAGTTCCATGTGTGAGCTGTAGGAGGCCAAAGAAAACCCAAGGAACTCATCATCATATTCTTTGGGTCCTGAGGTTCGTAGCCAGTCTGCCTTCTTCTGTCTACCTTTCAGAGTCTTCTTATGCTTGTTTTATCTATAATGTCCTGAGTTTTATTTGTATTTTGCTGGCGGGGCAGGGAAAAATGTGCTTTTCTTCTTGCAAGCTGTGTCCACATTTTCTTTTTTTAATTATAAAAATTTTGATGATTTAGAAAAATCGTATGGGATAATGACCATGAACCTACCTATTTTCTAGTTTTAAGAGTTGTAAATTCTTTTTAGTATGTCTTAATCTATTTTTTCTTTTTTTTTTTTTTTTTGAGATGGAGTTTCACTCTGTTGCCCAGGCTGGAGTGCAAGGGTGCACTCTTGACTCACTGCATCCTCTGCCTCCTGGGTTCTAGCAATTCTCTTTCTTCAGCCTCCTGAGTAGCTGAAACTACAGGTGTACACCACCATGCCCACCTAAATTTTGTACTTTTAAAAGAGATGGGGTTTCACCGTGTTGGCCAGGCTGGTCTCAAACTCCTGACCTCAGGTGATACACCGGCCTTGGCCTCCCAAAGTGCTGGGATTACAGGCATAAGCCACCGTGCCCAGCCAGTCTATTTTTTTCTGAGGTCCTTTTAAAGTAAATTATAGACATAATGACATTTCACTTTTAAATATTCAGTATGCATCTCTAAAAAATAAAATTTTTGAATATAAGGACAATACTTTATATCGAATGATTTATAGTAACATCTTCATATTATCTAATATCCAGCTCATATTCTGATGTCCTTAGTTTTTCCCAAAATTTCTTAGAGCTTGACAGACAAAGAAAGATACAATCAAGAACATGAATTGCCGTTAGTTGTTAGGCTTTTACGCTTCGTGTAATCTGAAACAGTTCCTCTCCTACATGACATTGATTTGTTGAAGAAATAGTTCCTGTTGAACTTTGGAATGTCCCATTGTCATTAGGGTTTTATCTGATTGTTTCCTTGTGTTTCTTTTTTCAATGTACCCAAGATAGTACTTCATCCTTGTGTTTCTTTATCTCTTGTATTTTCTATAAATTTGAAGTTAGATCCAAAGGCTTGATTGATTCAAATTTGGTGAGAATATTTCATAAGTGATGCTACGCTAAGCAGATTTTTGTAAGTTGATTTTATTTATAACTTTTATGTGGTAGAGAATATGCCTTCTGCATCCTGTGATACACTACTGGGTGACATAGAAGATATTGTGTCTCATGAAGATTCAAAACCACAAGATAGGCATTTTGTAAGAAAGGATGTTGTCCCGAAGGTACGAAGGCGAAATACCCAAAAATATTTGCAAGAGGAAGAAAACAGTCCACCAAGTGACAGGTAAGCTTTTTTCCTTGAAATTATATTCATTTTCTTTTTTTTCTTTTTTGAGACAGAGTCTTGCTCTGTTGCCCAGGCTGGAGTGCAGTGCTGTAATCTCGGTTCACTGCAACCTCCGCCTCCCGGGTTCAAGCGATTCTCCTGTCTCTGCCTCCCTAGTGGCTGGGATTACAGGCACACACCACCATGCCCAGCTATTTTTTGTATTTTTAGTAGAGACAGGGTTTCACCATGTTGGCCAGGCTGGTCTTAAACTGCTGACCTCAGATGATCCGCCCATCTCGGCCTCCCAAAGTGCTGGGATTACTGGTGTGAGCCACTGAGCATGGCTGAAATTATATTCATTTTCATTTCAGGAAGAAGCTGACACTACTGGTCTGTGTGATTATATATAATGTCTCTTCATTAGACTTTTTGAACTTTTGATAGGAAATACAAGTTGAGTATCACTTATCTGAAATGCTTGAGACCAGAAGTGTTTCAGATATCACATTTTTTTTGGACTTCGGAATATTTGTATTACATACTTTCCAGTTGAGTATTCCTAATCCAAACATCTGAAATGCTCCAGTGAGCATCCTTTGAGTATCATTTTGGTGCTCAAAAAGTTTCAGATTTTAGAGCATTGTGGATTTTGAATTTTTGAATTAAAGAAACTCAACCTATATGTTGATTTTTTTTTTTGTTTGAATGATTTTAAATCTGGCAAGGTAATTAGTTAAAAAGAAATGAGATGTCAAATTGGATGTTCCTAAAAGATAGCTTGGGGCAATAGGAATCTCTTTGATATTACTGTAGTTGATATGTAAGTCTGTGTTACTTCCAAATAAAATTTTTACTGGAGTTTGTGATTCTTATGAGACAGTAGTATTTTGGACATTTGAATTTTCTTAGCTGATTTTCAAATACCTATGGATCAGGTAAAGGCAGTGGGCACAAATAAATTATTGCCCTATTTACACTATTATAGTAGATCTCTAGTCCGTGAAATTTTGATACAACCTAACCAGAAAGGATAATCTAATTATATGGTTTTAATAAGCCTGTATTTGTTTGTCTAGTAAACTGCTGAAATTTATAATATACTTATTTTGTTGGGAAACTAAGCTTTTAAGTTCTTTGAATTTAACATTTGCTTATATTTTAATGACTGCAGTTTATAAAATTTGTCCTAAATGTATCCTTAAGGTAATTTCTATTTGCTTATAAATTATTAGAGTAATCCAAGTTGAAAGCCCTCCCTTTTTTTTCCCTAAAAATACTACCTTTTTTTTAGAATTCTGATTTTATAGAGTGCTTTTAATAATGCCTTAGGATGACAGTTTTTAACTTTGATTAAGTTATTTATATCTATAAGTTTTAAGGAAGCTAAAGATTGCAACTAGTATATAGCAGTTTGTAAACAGACATACTTTTCTTTATTTGCCGTTGCTGCTAGAACCACTTTCTTTCCTATTGTTATTATGTACCTTTCTAGGAGTTGAACTTAGTAAGTTAGTGTATGAATTTAAAATACAATTCAGAGAAAAAGGAGATATTTTTTATGTAGAGTCTTCTTAGAATTCTGTGGTTATTTTATCTTGATTTTAGACTTTTGATATAACAGCAGATTTTGAGTTAAGTTAGCGCATTTAATGAATATCTCTTGAATGGATTGTAGTGAGTTTGTTTTTTGTGTAATATATCTTAAAATCATCTAGTGGCTTTTATTTTAAAAATTACTCAGTGAGGCTGGGCGTAGTGGTGGCTCACACCTGTAATTCCAGCACTTTGGGAAACAAGGTGGGAAGATCACTTGAGCCCAGGAGTTCAAGATCAGTCTGGACAGCATAGTGGGACACTGTCTCTACAAAAAATAAAAAAATTAACAGGTGTGTTGGTGCATACCTATAGTCCCAGCTACTTAGGAGGCTGAGATGGGAGGATCCCTTAAGCCTGGGAGGTTGAGGTTGCAGTGAGCCGTGGTCACACAGCTGCACTGCAGCCTGGGCAACAGAGCAAGACCCTGGATCAAAAAAAAAAATCACCCAATGAAACTTACTTTTTTTTTTAATTGATTCCTTAACAGCACTATTCCAGGCATACAGAAAATTTGGATACGAACATGGGGTTGTTCTCATAATAATTCAGATGGAGAATATATGGCTGGACAGCTAGCTGCTTATGGCTATAAAATTACAGGTAATGAGATCTATAATATATTTTATTGATTAAATTTTTCAGAATTAAGTTTTTTAGAGATAAATATTTTAGCTTAGCAGTTAAAGGGTATTTTAGCATGACAATGATTTTTAAGGTGAAACACTGATAGCTATTACACATTGTGTAGATAACCATGGATGTCATATTTTAAAAAACTTTTTAATTTGAAGTAAGTTTAGACTTCCGGAAAAGTAGTAAAATTACAGAGTTCACATATGCCCATCACCAAGCTTCCCCTGATACTAGCATCTTACATAGTTGTAATATCATTAATAAACCAGGAAATTAACCTTAGTGCATTTCTGTGATCTAAACTGTAGATCGCATTTGAATTTTACCAGTTTTCCCATTAACTTCCTTTTTCTGTCCCAAGATCTAATCTTGGGTCCCGCCTTACATTTAGTTTCATGTCCCCTTAGTTTCCTCCAATCTGTGACAGTTTCTTAATATTTTTCTTGTCTTCTGTGACCTTGACACTTCTGAAGAAAACATTGCCTTGATATTTCTGGAAATGAAATATCAATAATGAAAATGATTATTATGTAGAATGTCCTTCAACTCGAATTTGTCTTTTGCTCATGATTAGAATGAGGTTCTGGATTTTTGGCAAGGAGAGCACAGAAACGATACTATATTTTTCTCAGTGCGTCATATCGGGGTTATGATGTCAGTGTGTCTTATACTGGTACACTAACCCATGTCTGCTAGGTTTCTCTCCAATACAGTAACTGTTTATCTCATTACAGCTAATAAATATCCTATTTCTCCTCAACCTTTGGCCTGTTAATTTTAGCACCTACTGGTGGATCTTGTCTGCAACAGTTATTACTGTGTTGTTTACTTAATGGTGATTTTCTGCTATCTTATTTTCTTTACATTTTTATTTATTTATTTATTTATTTATTTTGAGATGAGTTCTCTCTTTTCTCCAGTCTGGAGAGCAGTGGCACAATCTCAGCTCACTGCATCCTCTGCCTCCCGGGTTCAAGCGATTCTTCTGCCTCAGCCTCCCGAGTAGCTGGAATTACAGGCAGACGCCACCACGCCTGGCTAACTTTTGTATTTTTAGTAGAGACGGGGTTTCACCATGTTGGCCAGGCTGGTCTCGAACTCCTGAGCTCAAGTGATCCACTCGCCTCGGCCTCCCAAAGTGTTGGGATTATAGGCGTGAGCCACTACGCCCAGCCTCCTCTTTACATTTATTAATTGGAGTTTTTCTCTAAGGAAGAGCTGTCCATTCTTCTCCATCTTAATTAATTAATTATTATTATTATTATTGTTTTTTTGAGACAGAGTCTTGCTTTGTTGCCCAGACTGGAGTGCAGTGTGGTGATCTCGGCTCACTGTAACCTCTGCCTCCCGGGTTCAAGGGATTCTCCTGACTCAGCCTCCCAAGTAGCTGGGATTACAGGCATGTGCCACCACACCAGGCTAATTTTTTGTGTTTTTTTGGAGATGGAATTTCACCACGGTAGCCAGGCTGGTCTCGACCTCCTGATCTCAGGTGATTTACCCGCCCATAGTCCTGGGATTACAGGCGTGAGCCACCGCGCCCGCCCATCTTAGTTATTTCTATCAGTACAGACTCATGGATATTTATTTTATCCTGTGTATATAGTCTGATACTATCATTATTATGCTGCCTGTTGTTCCAATGTTGGCCATTAGGACCTTGTTCCGGCTGGCTCCTGTGTCTTTTCAGCATGCTCCCACCTTTTTTTTTGAGCACTTATTTATTTTCTGGAACCACAAAATGTTCTAATCTCTCCTTATATTTTCCCTTCCCCAGCCTTGGAAGCAACCAGTTTTCCAAGGAGTCCTGATTTTTTTCATTAAGAGAATGGCATTTAGAAAAGGGGATCTGGGCAGTCAATATGCTTGCTCATTGCCGCCGTGAGATGTCGCTGCTGTGAGGTCCTCTTGGGGGATAGAGTAGGAATTATGTATGTATAGTAACCCACACATAAGCGCACATCTGTAGCTGTTTCTGTATCTGTCTGTTATGTGTACTAAATGAGACTATAATTAGAATGCTTTGTGACAGGCACTGACCCGGAGCTTTTTGTATGTTATGTTGCTTAGTCCCTGGGTAGGAGGAAATATTGGCACCCCTGCTTTACAGTTGAGAAAGGAGAGGTTGTGTCTTTTTTTTTTTTGAGACAAAATCTTGCTGTGTCGCCCAGGCTGGAGTGCAGTGGCGCAATCTCGGCTCACTGCAAGCTCCGCCTCACGGGTTTAAGGGATTCTCCTGGCTCAGCCTTCAGAGTAGCTGGGACTACAGGTGCCCGCCACCACGTGTGGCTAATTTTTTGTATTTTTAGTAGAGACAGGGTTTCACCGTGTTAGCCAGGATGGTCTCAATCTCCTGACCTGGTGATCCGCCTGCCTTGGCCTCCCAAAGTGCTAGGATTACAGGCGTGAGCCACTGCGTCCGGCCTAAAATATCTTATGTTATTGATTTTGTATTTTTTTATAATGTATTCTTTAGTTGGCAAAATGAGTCTTAGTATTTCTGTCCTTTAAGTTGAAAATACTCAAAATATGCTTTCAGAATTACTTCACTATATTCATTAGTAATTTTTAGTATAATTTAGCCTGGGTTTGCCTTACTGTATTTGATGGTGTAGTTTGAGTGTTGAGAAAATAGAATTTATTTATTGATTTATATTTATTTATTTTTGAGATGGTTCTAACTATGTTTGCCCAGGCTGGCCCCAAGCTCCTGAGCTCAAGTGGTCCTTCTACCTCAGCCTTCCCAGTAGCTGAGACTATAGTCGTGTGCCTGGCTAAGAAAATACCCTCAGAAAAAAAAAAGTAAAATAAAATTTGAAAAAGGCTGTGTGTGTTGGCTCATGCCTGCTGCAACCCCAGCACTTTGGAGGCCAAAGTGAGAGGGTGGGAGGGTCACTTGAACCCAGGAGTTTAAGACTAGTGTTGGCAACATAGTGAGACCCTGGCCCTGCAAAAACACTTAAAAAGTAGCCAGGCATGTTGGTCTTCACCTCGTAGTCCCAGCTAGTTGAGAGGATGACGTGGTAGCATCGCGTGAGCCTGAGAGGTAGAGGCTGCAGTGAGGTGTGATCGTGCACGGCACTTCAGCCTGGGCAACAGAGCGAGATCCTATCTCAAAAAAAAAAAAAGTCCCTGAGATAATTTCCTAAAACATTCAGGAAAATCAGATATTAACTTTTTCTATGTCATATTAAATATTTAATACATTTTAATTAAATTTTAATCCATTAGCAGTTTGTGTTTGGTGTTGTAACAGTACTCGTCTGTATAAAATAACAGTCCTGGTATGTTTATACAAGAATATTAGGTTTTGTTATATACACCTAATTTTGTTTCTTATTTGGGAATAGTTAAAAAGAGAAAATAAGGAAGTAATTACTTGAATGTGAAAATTCTTTTGCTAATGTAGCATAGTCTGTTACTTTTATATATTGTATTATATATATTTGTATTAATTTTATAAACTATTGATTGTTCCTACTTTAGAAATTCATAGTTGTTGATTCCAGCCTGGCTTGCATGCAGCAGACTGTGGGGAATACGTTCTTCATTAGTCTAGGTGCTATAAGCCCAGGAAATATAAACAGAATTAGCTTTGATAAGACATTTGAGAAGGAAATCTCTACAGATTTTATATTTAAAGATTTGATATGAATGACTTCTGGATTACCTATGCCAGTAGTCACTTTCATTACTGTGGAATAATGAGAATTTATAAAGTTTATTATGGCTTACTAATTGATAATGTTTTTGTTAGTCAAATGGAAACCTAAAATATTAAATGTATAATATAAAATAGGTATAAAATATAGATTATGTATAATATATGTGGAGATTATTGAAAACAGAATGCAGATACATTATATCAAAATTAGTTCTCAGTAGTCATAGATATTTTTACTATTTGGGGAAGAAAGATTATGTGGGTATATATTTGAAATTGCCGCTTTTAAATATGCAAATTCAGGATATAATTATTCTGTATTAAAACTCCATAAGGCCAGGTGTAGTGGCTCATGCCCATAATCCCAGCACTTGGGGGGGCTGAAGGGGGGCAGATAACCTGAGATCAGGAGTTTGAGATCATCCTGGCCAACGTGGCAAAACCCCATCTCTACTAAAAATACAAAAATTAGCCAGGTGTGGTGGCACATGCCTGTAATCCCAGCTACTTGGGAGGCTGAGGCAGGAGAATTGCTTGAACCCGGGAGGCAGAGGTTGCCGTGAGCTGAGATTGCCCCACTGCATTCCAGCCTGGGTGACAGACTGAGACTCTGTCTCAAAAAACAAACAAAACAACAACTTCATACAGCGAACTGTCAGAGCAGTTCGCTGTTGTTCATTGCCTCTTTTCAAACCCTTTTTTATTTTGAAGAAAAAGGTGGCTCATAACTTTTTTGTGATGTAGTCTCACTCTGCCGCCCAGGCCGGAGGGCAGTAGCATCATCTTGGCTTACTGCAACCTCTGCCTTCTGGGTTCAAGTGATTCGCCTGCTTCAGCCTCCTGAGTAGCTGGGATCACAGCTGTGATCCCAGTGTGCGGTACCACGACTGACTAATTTTTGTATTTTTAGTATCGATGGGGTTTTGCCATGTTGGCCAGACTGGTCTCTAACTCCTGGCCTCAAGTGATCTGCCTGCTTTGGCCTCCCAAAGTGCTGGGATTACAGGCATGAGCCACTGTGTTCAGCCAGCTTTTAGATAAACTATTACAAAATTGTGCCTGCTTGTCTCTCATTCAAGGAATAAAACCTACTGAGGAGAAATGATGTTAGCCCCTAAAACTCAGAACAATTACTTGTATTGTGGGTACATGGATGTGTGATATCATTAGATTAGCATCTTGGGAAGCAATTAAACTTTCCTGTGAGCACCATGGCTTTTTAAAGAAATGAATGTGTTCTCCAAGTAGGCAGTTTTTATAGATTAAACTTTTTTTTCCAGTAATAATTATTGTTTTTGTATTATTTCCTTGGGAGATATTGGTAAATTGTTTTCAGTGTCCTCATTGGTGGCAAATCTTCATATCTTGAGAATACATTTAGTATTAGAAAATGGCCACATCTAGTATTAGAAAATGGCCAAATCTGGTGAATAAGATATGTGCTATGATGTTGAACAATGCTGTTTTAGTTGAAAATAAATTTTGTTTAAGTGATTCTAAAGACAGTTCTAAAAGAGTTCTGAAAGAGTAGCTGTGATTCTTACACTTTTTGGATCTCTTCAGCACCTCACAATTCTTACACAATCTTGTTAAGGAATTCGTAACCACTCCCTAGCCCAATAGTGGAATAAAGGTATATAGGCTTCCAAGGTGACTGCTTTGGGAACAGTCCTCATTTAGATACAGCTGTGTTAGATACAGCTGTGTTATGTTTAGTTTGCAGCCACGCCTGGTGTGAATGAATATTGTATGTGCTTTTTGGTTAGCTGGAAAAAAAAGTCCATCGAAAGACCATTGACTGAGGCTATAGCTCATAAACACTCAAGAATAATGGTGTTATGTGTATGAAATATTGGTGGACATGCTTACCTAAGTCAGAATAGAGTGTTTAGCCTGGATGCCCACATTTTCAGAACAGTTATTTAAAAATTGCTGAGCTGTTAACATTCTTGATAGTTTCTTTGTATATTTGTATATAGTTTATTCATTTGGCAAACATTCTGTGAACATGATATGTGTTACAGAGTAGAGTGTTAAAGAGGTGTGAAGATATGAAAATGAACTAGCCATGGATTCCAGCAGACAAGAAATTTATTCCTTTTTGGCAAAGGAAAGGCCTTCATATTCTATGTTAAATCCTAGAAGTTGTTTTAGGAAATGCTTAGTCTCATCATGTATTCTTTCACTCTTTGTAATATCGAAGGTAGGACCTGCTTTATTTTTTTATTTTTATTTATTTTATTTTTATTATTTATTTATTTATTTATTTTTATTATTTTCCTATATGGAGTCTCGCTCTATTGCCCAGGCTGGAGTGCAGTGGCGCGATCTTGGCTCACTGCAACCTCCGCCTCCTGAGTTCAAGCAATTCTCCTGCCTCAACCTCCTGAGTAGCTGGGATTACAGGCATGCACTACCATGCCCAGCTAATTTTTGAATTTTTAGTAGAGACGGAGTTTCACCATGTTGGTCAGGCTGGTCTCAAACTCCTTACCTCGTGATCTACCCACCTTGGCCTCCCAAAGTGCTGGGATTACAGGCATGAGCCACCGTGCCCAGCCAGAGTTTTAAAATCTGTAACCCTTATTAGAAGACTTCCTCCTTTTTTTCTGGAGGGAAGAAGTGGGTATATATCCCACTGCAGTCTCTACCACAGGAACATGCTCCATTTGTTAATTTCAGCGCTGAGTTGGGATTTGAAAGTAAGCTGTTTCTTGGCTGGGCGTGGTGGCTCACGCCTATAATCTCTGCACTTTAGGCGGCCTAGGCAGGTGGATCTCCTGAGGTCAGGAGTTCGAGACCAGCCTGGCCAACATGGTGAAACCCTGTCTCTACTAAAAATACAAAAATTAGCCTGGTGTGATAGAGCATGCTTGTAATCCCAGCTACTAGGGAGGCTGAGGCAGGAGAAGAACCTGGGGGACAGAGGCTGCACTCCAGCTTGGGCAACAAGACCAAAACTTCATCTCAAAAAAAAAAAAAAAAAAAAAAAGAAGAAAGTAAGCTGTTTCTTCAGTTGTAGATAGCAGTGTCAGCAGAGTGCTACCCGGTCCATTCCTACCTCCTTAATCATGAGTATAAAGTCATTGACCCAGTGGAACCTCAATAGGATATTTTTGGAACTTCTAGTGGAATTCAATGACAGAATCATCAACTATCTTAATATAGGGCTGTTATCTTATACTTTCTACACATAAATCTTTAATCTAGCTTTCTTGCTCCTTTACCATCACCATGATTATTCACATTTATATAGTGTCTTACAGTTTGTAACATATGTTTAGATCTGCTAATTTTATATAACTTGTACCTAAAGATAAAGGAAGAACAAAATGTTAACTTAGGCCTTACAAAAATTATTTAAAAAAATCCTGACATAGGCCAGGCATGGTGGCTCACACCTGTAATCCCAGCACTTTGGGAGGCTGAGGTGGGCAGATCATGAGATCAGGAGATCAAGACCATCCTGGCTAACACGGTGAAACCTCGTCTCTACTAACACTACAAAAAAAATTAGCCGGGCCTGGTGGCAGGTGCCTGTAGTCCCAGCTACTCAGGAGGCTGAGGCAGGAGAATGGCGTGAACCAGGGAGGCAGAGCTTGCAGTGGGCCTGGTGGCAGGTGCCTGTAGTCCCAGCTACTCAGGAGGCTGAGGCAGGATAATGGCATGAACCAGGGAGGCGGAGCTTGCAGTGAGCTGAGATCGCGCCACTGTATTCCAGCCTGGGCAACAGAGCAAGTCTCCATCTCAAAAAAAAAAAAAAAAAAAAAAAAAAAAAAAATTCCTGACATCAAGGTTTCTGACTTAAAATTATATGTATAAGTAATAAGTATTTACAGTGAAGTGTTTAGTTATATATTGAATAGAACTTTTAAAAAATGTAACCCAGGGTTTTCTTGTCAAAATTCTTTATTCTCTAGCCAAAGATGATGTCCGTTGTTAATATCTTAAGGTTCTGAAGTCCATCTGGAATTACAGTGCAAGTAAATTGTAGTCTGATCATGTGCAGTATCTGTAATGCAAGGTGTGACCATCAGCTTATAGATATAGTTGAATCTTAGCATTATTCTAAGGCTTGGAAGTTAAACATAGAATTATATACAAAGAAACAAAATCTTTCGTACATTAAAATATAAACTATTTCTGCTGATCTGTAAAATGTCCTTGTGGATATTTTCAGATAATTTTCCAAGCTTTTACTATATATATATATATATATATATATATATATATGTTTTATGTACTGCAGAACTGTAGTCTCAAGATCGTTATTTAAAAGTATATCCTTAACATGTCTGGGCGCGGTGGCTCATGCCTCTAATCTGAGCCCTTTGGGAGGCTGAGGTGGGAGGATCGCCTGAGGTCAGGAGTTTGAGACCAGCCTGGCCAACATGGTGAAAACCCATCTCTACTAAAAATACAAAAATTAGCCAGGTGTGGTGGTGCATGCCGGTAATTCCAGCTACTCAGGAGGCTGAGGCATGAGAATTGCTTGAACTTGGGAAGTGAGGTTGCAGTGAGCTGTGATTGCACCACTGCACTCCAGCTTGGGTAACAGAGTAAGTGAGACTCTGTCCCCCCCCCCTAAAAAAAAGTACATCCTTAACTTGCCAGTAATTCACTCTCACCTTTTCTTCCTGTGGAAATGTGCTTATGTTAGGTTATTTGCATGAACTGAGATTATTAAGTTCTAATATTTTTCTACTCATTTTGGCCACTATTATTTCATGTAGAAAGTTGAGAGAATTTTATTCAAAGCTGCCTTTGTGTGAGGATCTGATAGCATGTAGGCAGTAGAAGTAGACATTTTTTAAGGGGTAACTCCCAACAAAATAAAAGTGAAGTACCAATTGTTGCAGGGATGACAGTGGTTATTGGATCACCGAGCTGTATTCTTTCTATCAGTTCTCTCCAAGGGACTCACCTTTCAAGGAGGGAGAGATACAAATCTTAAACAGGTTTGGTAGCTTCTCTACCTGTTATCTGCCCAGACAACAAAAATAAAACAGTTCACAATGTTAGGATTTGGGGTGATAAATTAATTTGGAGATATCTAAATGTAAAATGGGATTTCTGGGCACATGGCAGTGTGGTCTGTATAATAAACAATTGGGGTCGAAACAGTAAATGCGTGAACTAGACAGACTTTTTTTGATCTGACCTGTGTTATAGGTGAATGAAATTTGGGAATCCTATACTTGGAATTGTGGAATGGCTAGCCTGGGCCAGGAAAAATCCCTTTGTAATCTAAGAAGGAATTGAGTTAAGAAGATTTGTTCATCACACCACATTTCCATATTGTTGAGGGAAATAGATTGGTAATGGTGACAAGGTCAAGGATGTGTTGGTCAAAGTTGTGGAAGATGAGCAGCAATTTAAGGGTGTTAAAATACATTTTTAAGAGAGGAAATTGCGTTGAAGAGTGGAAAAAAAGTCGACCTAAGAGAATTAGGGCATGTTGTTTGCTCCGTGTGTGCAAAGTGTGTGTATTAATGAGTGCATCCTTTGGAAGGATGTGGACAAATCTAATTGAAAAACCATTTATATACTAGGGTCTTAAAAATGCTACCATCGGAAAGGCCATTGATACATATGATTCATTGCCATATGTTGTGTGTAACTTTCTGGAAAACTATCACTGTTGCTTATGTGGCCCAGGGATAAATATATCTTGTAGAAGTGTTATGATATTATGTCACTGAAAATGGAGCCAAGTATATACATTTCTTAAGTACAGCACTGTAGTAAGGCTATTGTATAGATTAATTGGCATATTGTGACCAATGTTTTTTCTATACATTTTGCTTTAAAAATTTGAAACGCCTTAAGTATGCATTAGATTTACCAAGAATAACTTACCTATACCCCTAAGATTTTATAAGGAGGTTGTCTTTATTTTATTTTATTTTATTTTATTTTTTTTTTGAGACGGAGTCTCGCTCTGTCGCCCAGGCTGGAGTGCAGTGGCCGGATCTCAGCTCACCGCAAGCTCCGCCTCCCGGGTTCACGCCATTCTCCTGCCTCAGCCTCCCCAGTAGCTGGGACTACAGGCGCCCGCCACCTCGCCCGGCTAGTTTTTTTTTTTTTTTTTTTGTATTTTTTTTTAGTAGAGACGGGGTTTCACCGTGTCAGCCAGGATGGTCTCGATCTCCTGACCTCGTAATCCGCCCGCCTCGGCCTCCCAAAGTGCTGGGATTACAGGCTTGAGCCACCGCGCCCGGCCGGTTGTCTTTATTTTAAAATGAGTCCAAGGGACTGAGAAATGGAAGAAAATGGCTTTTCATAACATATGGAATTATATTATGTTTTATATTATAAAAACTGAATAGGATTCTCTGTTCAAATTCCTACAGCTTAAGTTGTATATGTTGAGAATTTTGTGTAAGTTTTACAGTGCTTTAGTGGAATATAACATTACAGAATGGTGTTTTATTATATTTTAAAAATACAATTTTTTGTATTTGTGGTAGAGGCAGGGTTTCACCGAGTGTTTCCCAGACTGGTCTTGAACTCCTGAGGTCAACCAATCCACCTGCCTCGGCCTCCCAAAGTGCTGGGATTTCAGGCGAGAGCCACCGTGCCTGGCCCTTAATATATTTTAAAAGGAGGTTTAATACTCTTCATTACTGTGTTACACAATAGTTGCATGATGATTTTTCTGATCTCTACATTCTATTTCTTTTCTTTTTAAAATGGAGCACAGAAGTACTTAGTTTCTGATATTTTTCTATCTTGGCCCAGTGATTTCTTTTGTATTGTTATTTTATGAAGCACAAAACTAAATATTTTTGAACCAACAGACTACTATGTGGTATTAATTTTGATTTTGTGCTAAATTTATGTTATTTACACAAATCAAATAGTGTCAACCTTAAAAATTTTTTTAAGCAATATTTTTCTTATGTTTGAGAGTGAACTTGTATGGTGGGTTAGAATCTTCACCTTCTAAAGGGATTAAGGAAAAATCTCGTTCACTGTTGTGAATTCTAAAATGTTTTGGTTCCAAGTCCTAGTTTTTCTTACCCTGGTATTGTGTCCAAAATGAATGTCCAGTAAAAGTTAGTAACTCTCACGGCAATTATTTTGATAACATTTATAAGTTCTTGTTCTCAATTTTGCTGCTGGTAAAGATGTGGGAAAAGTTAATCTTTTTGTTGTCTTTCTTGTGAACTTAAAGATCATTTTTCATCCTGTTCAACCTTTGGCCTGACCTTTTCAGGTCACTAAATGTCTGGTTTGCACTTCTTGTAGCATGTAAGAAATAATACTTCTAAATTCAAGTGTAATTGTATTAATTTTTGTGAATAAATTGCTATGGAGTGCTGAAATGTGTTAAGATGCCTAGTCTTTTCAGAATTACTGGCATTATGGTATTGAACTTAAAATATTTTATATTTATAATATTTTAGAATTTTCATGAGACAGATAAACATATACCCAGATTTTCAGAAACTTGACATTTGCTTAATTGCTTAATAATTCCCATCACCCTTAGAGATTTGTGAAATATTTTTGGGATAATTCATTTAGAAATAGCCTGTGTTTAAATATTAATTTTCTTTTTTAAGAAAATGGGCAGATGATAAATTACCATGAAAGCTTCATTTAAAAATCTGTTTTTAGTATTGTCTTCTTTAATTTTGGGGAGAAAAAACTTCCGAGATGTTAACAATTGAACATGTAACGTTGGCTCTTTTTGGCCTGCAATTTAAAATTGTCATGTGTTTTGATTAAAGACATGATGTATTTTTAGCTATTGGACAAGAGATGGCAATATTGCATTACATGATCACTGCAGTTACACTATTACATATGAAAAGTGAATTTCATGTTACAAATGTTCTTCTATTACAATTATTAGATGTCATTAAATTAGTTTACACTTTCTTTTTTCTAATTGATTTGTTAGAAAACTTTTTAGCATTATTTATGTAAAAATTGGACAAATTGACCCTTTCAGAGGCAGTATGATCTTGTGCAGATATCCGTCTACAATATGTTTGCTGGAGAACAGATGTGATATTATTTAGTCATTGGCTTACTGCTTGACACCTTCATTGCTCTGTGGCCCTGACTGTGCTTGTCCTAGAATCTGATTGTTGTCCTCTTTGTCCATAGGAGCATATGAAGGTGGGAGTTTTTGAATTTGAGAACAAACATTTGTTACCTTTAATACTACATTGCTTTCATACTTACTAAAAACTAACCTTTGCATAGTATGCAACTTGTATAGCTTATTAATCTTCCAGTCTATTAACATATAATATAGTTAAAGAGGCTTAATAATTAAACAGAATGTAGTAAACTACTGCATTTTAAAACTTCCCACCAATTCCTACTTTACCAGCATGTGTTGATGGTTAAGGGGGAAATGGTTTGAATGTCTCAGGATTTTCAGACACTTTGCTTTTACCTCTTCTTCATTGTAGCTTGGTCATTCTCAAATTTGAGTTTCTAAGAACTTTTAAAGTGTTATGTACGCTAATCCATGTGTATATTATTTTTGTGATTGATTAAGGACTTTTTTGGCAAGAGTTGTGGCTATACATGATTTTTACCTAACCTGATCATTTTAGATTCAAACTCCTTGCATAAAATGCAGCTCTGCTTAGCACTGCTGCCATTAGCTTATTTCTGCTGGCTTAGAGTGACATCTTAGCTAGTTCCTGTCTTAAGATAATTTAACTGGTTTACATTTTCTTTTTTATGATGTGTGAGTTCTTCGTGTCTTACTCATCTTTACCTTTGACATGTCAGAGACACTGTTGCTTAGTTATTGAGAACAGACTGTCGGCCGGGTGCAGTGGCTCATGCTTATAATCCCAGCACTTTGGGAGGCCGAGGTGGGCGGATACCGGAGGTCAGGAGTTTGAGACCAGCCTGGCCAACATGGCGAAACTCAATCTCTACTAAAAATACAAAAATTAGCCGGGCTTGGTGACACATCCCTGTAATTCCAGCTACTCGGGAGGCTGAGGCATGAGAATCGCTTGAACCTGGGAGGTAGAGGTTGCAGTGAGCTGAGATCATACCACTGCACTCCAGCCTGGGTGACAGAGCAAGACTCCATCTCAAAAAGAGAGAAAGAAAGAAAGAGAGAGAGAGAGAGAGAGAGAGAGAGAGAGAGGGAGGGAGGGAGGGAGGGAGGGAGGGAGGGAGGAAGGAAGGAGACTGTAGCCAGCTATTAATATTAAGGCAGACTGTAAAACCAACTACCACCATTTATTAGCTATATAACTTTGATAATATCTCTGTGTCTTAGTGTCCTTATTAAATGAGGATGACAATGGTAGTCCTTTCTGAGAATTAAATGAGTCAGTATATGTAAAGTAGTAAACTGTGTTTTATTATAATAATTATTAGATATGATACCTGGCACAAAGTAGTAATTCAGGTGTTTTTTTTTGGTGTGTGCATTAGTGAACAAGTAAAAACAAGTATATTTCTTGAATATAATGTATAGAAGTAATTTTATTCTTTTTATCTTTAAGTTAGAATAAAAATTAAATTATATTCCAAAGGTTAGATAAATGTAGTGTGTGTGGGAATCCCTTGAGTTTTTCAGTAGAATTCTATTTAGGTGGCTGTCAAGTCCAGGCTGCATAGTCTTGACATGTCTTGGATAAGATCCTCATACTATCACTTTTCCTGTCATGGACACTACAAATTATATTGAATCAGAAATCTAATTTAATCCATTCTTATTCAATTGGAAGCAGTAATTGCTTTCAATTTAATGGGATTGGATTCAGTATTAGAAATTTTGATGTTCCTTCAAACTTAATAAAATATGGTTATATGTATTTCCATTTATTTGTGTGTGTTTCTGTGCCCTCGCAGAGAGAAATGATCTTGGAGTATTACTTGTATTCACTTGAGTTATTTGCAACGGTTGGTAAAGAGGCATATTGTAAGGGTGGGAATGAAAGTGGCATTCTCTTTTTTTCCTTTCTACTCATGGAATAATGAAGAGAGAAATAAAAATAAGGGCCTTCAAAATGGGATTTCCATCCACTCAGAAATAAGGGAAGGAAATTTAGAGTTTCTAGAGAAGATCTGGAATGCTATTTACTCTTGAGGGTAAACAGCATCCAGCTCTACTAAAGATGAGAAAAGGAGAGCCTGGGGGTGAAATTAAATCCATCAAAAAATTCACTGTTGGTCAGGCTTGGTGGCTCATGCCTGTAATCCCAGGCTGAGGTGGGCGGATCACTTGAGGTCAGGAGTTCCAGACCAGCCTGGCCAACATGGTGAAACCTTGTCCCTACTAAAATACAAAATAATTAATCGGCTATGGTGGTGGGCGCCTGTAATCCCAGCTACTCAGGAGGCTGAGGCAGGAGAATCACTTGAACCTGGAAGGTGGAGGTTGCAGTGAGCCGAGATCACGCCACTACACTCCAGCCTGGGCAATAGAGTGAGACTCCATTTAAAAAAAAAAAAAAATTCATTGTTAGCATGTTATTTCAATCTTTCCCAGCAAATCATACTTAGAGATAGCTAAGTTTATCAATTCTCATGTCCTATAGAGTGCTTTTTCTTGAATATACGGTAGACAGGAGGTAAGGCCTAATGGGTGAACCAACTACATTTCTGAGTTAGTGTCTAATTGTTTTCGGTCACATAGTTCCATTTCACAGCAGATGTACTCTTATGGCTCATCCCGTTGGCTCTTTCTCTGCTTTCACTCCTTTAGCAGTGTTTTCAGTAGCCTTTTTGGTGATCTTACTGACTTGTCTTTTTTCTGATGTTCTTTTTAATTGAATTGCTGTATGATTTAAGATGGAATGATTGTGTTTTAACCATGATCTTCAAGTCTGCTCTATAAAGAACTATTTAATGATTGCAGTTCGAGTAAAATTCCTAGTAGCAAGTGAATCAAAGATAAGGATAGATCATTGAGAATATTTTTTTCTCTCCATGAGAAAGTTCATTGTTAGCTAGCTTACAAAAATGAAGGAACTGTGAGAGTGTTCTGGAATAAATGTTATGGTTTAATAAAACTATTCAGAAAATCATTGAACGATACAAAAGTGGAAGACATTGAAAATGGTATATGGACACATCTAATATCAAAATTAAGCCAGAGAAGCTTTAGGGAGAGTATTTGAAGCTTATCATTTCCATTTCATTTGTAATGGCTTTTTATATTGTGGTGTAAAATCATGTGCAAGCCATAAACAAGAGCTTTTAAAAATATTTTTGTTTAGTTTTTTTTAGTTTTATAGAGATGATGTCTCACTGTGTTGCCCAGTCTGGTCTTGAACTCCTGACCTCAACTGATCATCCCATCTCGAATTTCCTAGTCATTGGGATTACAGGCATGAGCCACCACACCTAGCCAGCGATGGCTTTTTTTTTTTTCCCATTAATGTAGAGATATGAAGAATACTATATTGGATTAAAAGTTTTTGCATTTGTGAAGTGTAAGCAGCTGTGTGAATGTAGTCAATGTGCATTCTTCATTTAATAAACATAAGTATCTTTTCCTTGCCAAATATATACAAAAAATACTAAAAACAATAAAATGATTTTTACAGAATCTTACTTAATATAAAAATTTGTTCATTACTTGTAAGACAGAATAATTATATAACTTGGTTCATTATCTAAGCTTAATGAATTAATGTTGGAATTTAAAAACGAGCAATTTTAAGCCAGTGATGGCTCAATCATTTTAAACTGAGGGATTTTGGGATCAGTTATTAAAATATTCTGAGCCTCAGTGTCTTTAAAATGTAATGATGCTCTGTTAATCTCATGAAATTGAAGTGAAAACAAATGTGAGGTAATATGTTTTTGGAAATATTTAGTTTAAAAATATCCTGCTTGGCACTTGTGCCTGTAATGCTAGCTACTCAGGAGGCTGAGACAGGTGAATTACCTGAGGCCAGGAATTTGAGTCTGTCCTGTGCAACACAGCAAGACCCCATCTCCAGAAAAGCTAATATATTTATAAAGCTTAAATATTATAAAATGATAAACTGATGGTTTTTGAATTCTTTGCTCTACTCACCTTTGATCTGTTAAAGATATTTTTGTACAATTTAGCTCAGTTCCTAAATTTACCAAAAGATGGCACTGTTTACCTATGTTTAATATTTTAATTTGCTTTTTTCTGATGAAAAAGTGTGTTGAATGTTTTATCTACAAATGTTTTAAATTGAGGTTATATTTTTTACATTTAATTTTCTGTTTTGTAAATGGATCTTTAATTCATGTAAAGTTTACTAGGACCAGGTTTCATTTTTATTTTGAAATGGTTTGAAAATTCAGGTATTTAACAATCATTTTGTAGATATAAACTCCTGTGTAATCCATTGTAATTAATGATAAAACCTTGTAGTAATGTGACAGCTAATGTTTTATGGAAAACCTAGTTGCTTTTGTATAACAAAAACCATTAAATTTTTTAAGCCTCTAAAAACAGTCCAGTGATTAAAACATAACAGCCATAAGTAAATTATTTATGTGACTTTTAGGTCACACTGCCCAGGTTTATTCATTTTGGAATAAATTTTATCTTAAAAGTACCTTTGAAAATGTAGCGAAACCTTTCATTGCTTGAATTTCCTACTTGCAGTTGTGTGATGAGAGGAGAATCTAGGTCCAGGTCCTATGAAGAGCCTCTCTAGGTGAGAAATGCAAAAATTAGATAATATGAATTTGACTTGAAGTGAGGATTATTTATATAACAGGATGTGGTGGATACGCTTCCCATACAGTTAGATGGAAACCTCCTGATTGTTCATTTATAGAGTCTATTACATCCAATGTAGTTTATGACCTAGAAAGGGAATCCAAGTAGGATATTTTTTTTTTATCCTATCAAAGCTATCTATAGTTTTTTTTTTTTTTTTTTTTTTTTTTTAACAGCATTTGTCAGTGATTTTTACAGGGGTGAAAAAGCACAAGACAGTTCCATTGCTATTATAAAATGTTTTACTTTTGTTGTGGGGGTAAGTTCAGAAGTCTAAGATACAATAATTTCAGATGTGTTTCTACTGTTTGTGCTTCTACTGTTTCCTTTACTTAAAAGTAGGGACTATTTTGAACCAATATAATGTGTATGTTTCAGTTTTTATTTCTCTCTGAAAATCACTTTTTAGGGTACCATGCCTTGGAAAGAAAGAGTTTACATTTTTTTTTTTTCCGTTAAAAACCCATCCTCCTAACTCTGAAATGACTGTCTCAGTTACTAAATGTATATAGTTTGGGGAAAGTGAAGACACAGTTGGCAGTTAGAGGTTTGTTTTTATGTTCATGGGAGTATATGTGCTTATATTTAAATGTTCACTCTTCTAGCAGGGTTTGTTGATGTTAGTAATATGATACATATGCGATTTGTCTGAATTGTCTAAAAATGCATAATTACAGGAGGATTTGATTATTCAGCAACAGTTCCAGTAGCTAAAGACTATCATGTAGATATTTTCTTCCAGTATGTGACAGTGGTTCTGTGAGCTATGAGTAGTATAAAAAATAAAAAGAAGATACTGTGATGCTTTAATACCCCAGAGGCCATAGTCTTAGGATATTCTTATTGTAGAGATGAAAAAATAGGGCTTTATTAACAAACAACTGCTATTTCACCTCTTTTAGTAGATGTATAATTCTGTGGGTTTGGTAAATAACAAAGGCTTTTTTCCGAAATGATTTAATGCCTTCAGATTTTTGTGGGAAAATCAGAAAAAGCAAAAATGCACTCAGTGATTTTTTTATTTTTAAAAAACCCCTTTGTTTCTGGACAAATGGACGAAGATAGCTAAGTGTCCCCAAAATTGTTTTAACACACTTCCCCCTCCAACCCCATACATACCTTGGCTGTCCATAATTTCAGTTTTGAGTAGGTAGTAAAATGTGATATTAGACTACGAGTATTTTCCCTCCAAATAATACTTGTGATTAAAAGAAAGCCAACCAAATAGCATTATATATTTGTTATGAAAGAAAGATCTATCATGCAGATTTTCTCTGGTTCCTTTAGATGCCTTGTAATAAGTGCTAATTTATGCTGATGATCTTACCTCATGACCCTTCTGTGTGGCCTAGATATGTTAATATGTTATAGCTTTTTAATTTCAATCATCCATGTTGGTTGAATATGCTTGTTAGTCCATAGTGCCACTCACTAGTCTGTGTTAAGAACTGAAAAAGGACAAGAAAAATATATCTCAGAATCAGTTTCTTTAAGCATGTATCAGTAATGGAGGAAATTATAAAATATACATAATTTTAATAAGACTTTATGTCTGAACATTCGTTGAAAATAATAAGTACTCCAAGTACTGTGGGCTTTTAATTAGGAAAGAGAGTGGGTCATTGTTTTATTAAGCAAGGGCTTATTAACATCTTTTGATTTTTTTTCTTGATTTTTGTTTAATATGAGTGAGAAAATATTACAAGAGTGAAAACTAGACATCATTGGCAGTTTTTACTTTATTGCATCCATTTTTCTATTCCCTAAACTTTGAGGGTTATGCATCTAAAAATTCCCATGGTAGGAAAATACTGTATGTGTTTCATAAATTCAGGGCCTTAAGGTAGCAGAGACCAAGGCCTAAAACAGATAGGAGAACTCAAATGTTTAAAAAAAATTTGCCAGGCGCGGTGGCTCACGCCTGTAATCCCAGCGCTTTGGGAGGCCGAGGCGGGTGTATCACGAGGTCAGGAGATCGAGACCATCCTGGCTAACACGGTGAAACCCCGTCTCTACTAAAAATACAAAAAAAAAAAACTAGCCGGGCATGGTGGCGGGCGCCTGTAGTCCCAGCTACACGGGAGGCTGAGGCAGGAGAATGGCGTGAAGCCGGGGGGCGGAGCTTGCAGTGAGCGGAGATCGCGGCACTGCCCTCCAGCCTGGGGGACAGAGCGAGACTCCATCTCAAAAAAAAAAAAAAAAAAAAAAAATTAAAATTCCGTAGAAGGAAAACAATTTATGTACCTTAAATATAATTCATCTTGATTATCTTTCCTCATCTACAGAAGCTTCTCCTTATAAATTATTTGTGTTCTTTCTACAGAGAATATACTAGGAAGGGTATTTTACCTTATTTTTTAGCTCTTAATCAGAAAGTGTGATGTTCTTTTAGCTTTGTCTTGACATTATTGCCTCCCTCATCTGGATCTGAAAGACAATGACCAACTCAAATATCTGAAAAACTTGGTAACTTTCAAATTGGTATACTTGGCATAACTAAGTGTAGGTTGGTGCAAAAGTAATCGTGGTCTTTGCCATTGAAAGTAATGGAGATGAATTATTTGACCCATTGCTCTTCCGGTAGTAATGGATTTGCACTGATTTGAGCATTGAAAGTAATGGCAAAGACCACGATTACTTTTGCACCAACCTATATTTCACAAACGTCTCTGTGCCTGTGATTACTTGTCTCTAAAATGGTTTATAGAGTTGTTATTATGATTAATAAATGGTTGATAAGTACTAGCTATTATGGTATTAAGCATTAATAAGGAAAATTCACTATTACATGTAAATGTTTTAAGTTTGAGTCTCTGAAATTAACTGGCAACTTAATGAAATTTGATTTAAACACACATTTAGTCCATTTCAGTCTATTTAAATGTGTTTCTCTCTTGCACATCTTTTTCCGATGGAGAGCATAAGTTAGGAAACGAGCCAAAATAGGATATATAATGGATAGCCTCTTTTGGTAGCCAGTCAGACAGAATAGGGTGATGTCTTCATAGAAGGAATATGGAATTAGGAGTTGGAAGGTTTGGGGTCTTGCTCCAAAGATCACTTTGATTGTTGGTGAACTTATTTATCTAGTCTCAGCTTTATAATTAATTAATTAATAATTTTAATTTAGAGACGAGGTTTTACTTTGTTGCTCAGGCTGGAGTGCAGTGGCATGATCATAGCTCACTGCTACCTTGAATTCCTGGGCTTAGGAGATCCTCGTGCCTCAGCCACCTTAGTAGCTGGGACTACAGATGTGTACCACCATGCCCAGCAGTTTTTTTTTTTTGAGATGGAGTCTTGCTCTGTGGCCCAGGCTGGAGCGCAGTGGCACGATCTTGGCTCACTGCAAGCTCCACCTCCCGGGTTCACACAATTCTCCCACCTCAGCCTCCCAAGTAGCTGGGACTACAGGTGCCTGCCACCACACCCAGCTAATTTTTTTTGTTTTTTTTTGTTTTTTTTTAGTAGAGACGGGGTTTCACCATGTTAACCAGGATGGTCTCCATCTCCTGACCTCGTGATCCGCTATTCTCGGCCTCCCAAAGTGCTGAGATCACAGGCGTGAGCCACCGCATCTGGCACCCAGCTAATTTTTAAATTTTTTTATAGAGATAGAGTCTTGCCATCTTGTGCAGTCTGTTCTTCAACTCCTGGCCTCAAGGGATCCTCCCACTTCAGCCTCCTAAAGTGTTGGGATTCCATGCGTAAGCCACTGTGCCTGGCCTATTCTTAGCTTTTAAATTCTTGTCTTTGAAAGAACCCATTTGACTGTTCCAAAAGTGTGGGGGACAGGTCATCTTCTTTCACACGCATTGTATTGCTTTGTAAGGTAAATAAAGTACTATATTAAGAAATGTGAGGTGTAAAATCCTTCTTGAACATTTTTAACTTCACTCTTCCCTATGCTGGCCACTCTGCCCCCTCATCAGGCTCTTCCTTACCACACTGCTGTGACCCAGATTGTCTTTATTTCTTCTTGTAGCACTTGTTAGACTCTATTGCAATTATTTGTTTATGTATTTGTCTCTTGTTAGACTGATCTTGAGTATAGAGATGGCTCTTTCTTCTTGTGTTCAAAGTAACTACCACCATATTTGTCTTATAATAAGCCTCAGTGTTTGTTGAATGAATTTATACCAATATCCATGCCATTCATGAGAAACAAGTAAAACTTATTATATAGAGCACAGAGGTGGTTTCTAATTTGTGTTGCTCTTATTTTTACTGTTAGATGTAAAACATTGAATGATTTGTTACCACTTGGCATAATTAAATTTAGCATTTTTCTTGTTTAAGTAGTTCAGTTTTTGAGACACTTTTATGAGCCTCACTATATTAATGGCCTTGTTGGTGCTTTACAGATTTTGTGATTCATGGGCACTGTAAGTATAGATTTCATGCTTACAGCAATTGAGTAAAATAGGCACATTGTTCTTTGTTAGTTTCTTCAGTTGGTTCTTTTAATTTTCCTGTTCTTACTGGTGATTCCTTGAGGCATCTGGCCAGTGTTGAGTATTTCTTCCTGACTCCTCATCCCTTCTGCCACCTGCCAAAGGAATGCTTTTACTTTGGTCAAGAGCATTTGGAGTGAGTTAGATTTCATTATTGGTATAGGCTATGGACCACCTGATAAGTCTAATCATGTCATTACTAATTAGTATTGACTGCCAGCCACCAGAATGCTTAATTCAGGTGCTATGCTGTTTTAATTCTAAGGGTGTTGTGAAGTATGGAAAAATCCTTTACCTGAATATGAAACTAGCTACTCCATTTGGTGTTCTCTCGCTACCCCTGCACCATTTTCCTTTGTGTGAAATTTCAGTTGATTATATTAAATTTACTTTTATATAGTCTTTCAGAATCAGTAGAATTTTTTTCCTTAGATATATCGAAGTCACTCCTTTTTGAGATGATTCAGAAAAGAGGAAACTGAGGATTGGGAGTTAGAAAGGGAGAAAAATGACTGGTAGGTAACGTAGCAGTTTTAACCTTTTTCTCAGGAGAGTGATTCTTCTGGGCTTTAATACTTGTATCTGAGAGCTGGGAGGAAGCTGCGTTGGAGGGTATCTGGGACCTCGTGAGACCCTAGAAAATGAAAATCCATCATGAAGTAAGAAAGGCATTGATAGGACTTAAAAATGTTTGGCTACAGTGAAAGCTTTTTATTTATTTATTTTTATTTTTAATTAATTATTATTATTATTATTATTTGTTGTTGTTGTTGAGGCACAGTCTCGCTCTGTCGCCCAGGCTGGAGTGCAGTGGTGTGATCTTGGCTCACTGCAACCTCTGCCTCCTGGATTCAGGCAATTCTCCTGCCTCAGCCTCCCGAGTAGCTGGGACTACAGGCGCCCACCACCATGCCCAGCTAATTTTTGTATTTTTAGTAGAGGTGGGGTTTCACCATGTTGGCCAGGATGGTCTCGATCTCTTGACCTCGTGATCGGCCCACCTTGGCCTCCCAAAGTGCCGGGATTACGGGGGTGAGCCACTGTGCCCTGCCAATTAATTTATTTTTTTGAGATGAAGTCTCACTCTGTTGCCTAAGCTGGAGTGCAGTGGTGTGATCTCAGCTCACTGCAACCTCTGCCTCCTGGGTTCAAGTGATTCTCCTGCCTTGGCCTCCCAAGTAGCAGGAACTGCAGTCTATCTGCCACCACTGCCAGCTAATTTTTGAATTTTTAGTAGAGACGGGGTTTCACTATGTTGGCCAGGCTGGTCTCGAATTCCTGATCTGAGGAGATCCAACTGCCTTGGCTTCCCAAAGTGCTGGGATTACAGGTGTGAGTCACTGCACTCGGCCAACTTTTTAGAATGCATTTTATCTGCGGCTAGTTAAAAGAAATTTACTCACCTTTGAATGAAACTGTAGAAGGAAAATCCTGAATTTTCTAGATCTCACGGGATGGTTAGAGAATCCCAAAAAGTGAAGTATTGATCATTACAAACAAAAAGGGTAAAATGTCACCTTATAGTCTTTTCATTTAGTGCAATATCTTTATTGTGGCAAGTTATAAATTATTGATAGAGGCTTCTATAGTTTATTTTTCTACTTTTGGTCTCTTTATCCTAGCTTCCCACTAGATTAAAAAATTCTCCCCCAATATATTCTGCTGTGGGATTTTTCGGAAATATTATCACCCTCATTGGAGAGGAATTACCTTCTACCTGTATTTCTGGAAGGGGAAGCTTATGTGAATCTCTAAAAAGAGAACTATATTGATGTTACGAAGTAAGTATTATAGGTGAAAGAGAGAATAAGAAAAAACTCAATGTTTAAAGGAGCACCTATTGAGTTACTCTGTGCAAGGCCGACCAACTCACCTTGTGATCTTAGTTAAGCCATGTAATCTCCCTGAGCCTCAGTTTATTCATATATAAAATAAGCAAGTTGAACTCTTCTGTTCCCCAGTTCTTTATAAAGTCATTTGTTCTTAGATATTCATCATACGCCTGTTGTGCTATGTATTCAGCAGTTGAACAAGACAGATACAGTCTCATCCTTGTAAGAAGATTTCTCTTTCCTCTATCTCTGCTGACCTGTCCTTCTGTCTGTTCTCTTATCTAGTAATTGGGTGGATAATAAGGAAATGAAGCAATGTGAAATGATTAATTACAAATTTGGGGACTCTGTCTGCTTTTATGGACGAAGTGGATTGACATTTTGGGGGGAAAAGTACCTTGTAAAAACATAGTTCATATATATTAAAAATGTTATTAAAATGAAAAAGTGATTTATCAGTTAGTGGTAAATTAATTGGGTGACTGGGGAGTGAAAACTATTTGACTTGGGAGACAAAATTACTCTCTAGCTCAGTCTAGATTTAGGTATAGCAGATATTTAGGTATAGCAGATATAAAATGGAAAGGATTTATCTTTGGTGTTGAGTAATTTAAAAAAAGGCATTTGAGCTTCTTGAGAATAGTTACCCATCTTGATGTATTTGCTGAAGATCAGGTGTAATTAAAAAAAAAATTTTTGGTAGAAAAATGTCTTTGGTATAAATCAGGCCTAATATCTTGAGTTTTATGCCTTTATTCTGGAAAATTGAATTTTTTTATCTCATAAAAGAGGAAAATAATTTGAATGGAGTTAATAAAAATGAAAGGAGTAAAATTTCACTTAACTTAGAAACACAGTGAGGCATCCAAAATGAAGAAAAATCCCTTATTTGGCTTCTAGATCTAAAATGATATTCTAGTCTGTGTAGGTTGGTTCAAGAGCACTTCACCCCTGTTCGAGGCAGCCAGGTTAGCTTTATTGAATGTAAACCTCTGACTTCTCCCAAGATACTGATGAAAGCAACTAAATTCATTGGTTATTAGGCAGCAAGAGTAAGTTCAATTTTCTCTAGACTTGTGACAATTAGAGGTTGGTTCTAGCCTATCTAATGCTTAAGTTTCAAGGCTACCTCTATTTGAGAGCTGTTTTGGGGAGATAACCTTGTAACACATACATTTTAATGAGTACATTACTTTTACCACCTGCTGAAGTTGACTTGGAGTGACTACTGACCTGAAGTGAATGCCTGTGTTCAATATTAATATGGCACGTCTGGATCTAGACAGCAATCTTTCATTTTGACATGCACATAGTCAAAGTAAATTAATGTTTAAAACCCAAACACTCTAAGTTCAGCCAGTGTGTGCATTCCATAATAATCCTTCAGAAGCAGTTTACATAGAAATGCTGAGTGCTTTCTTATACTTTATTTATCATATGTATTGGGTCCACATTGCAGTATTTGCAACAAGATTTATCCAGTGCTGTTTTTGTTCCTTGTTTTGTGGTGGCTAAAGAAGTTAATTTATTTCAGGATTTAGTCTCTGCATGTTTTAAGCAAAATTATACTTAAAAATCTTCATGTGCCTGGCAAGATAGTAGTCTAATTTCAGTTATATTATTTTTAGATGAAAAAAAAATCAAGCTAATTCCATACTTTATTTCTGCTCAAATGAACACCAATTTTTGAAAGTATAGTAGTAGTTAAAAAAAAGAAAAAAAACTAGGCTCAGATGTAATGTGTGTTTGTGACTACATGTAAAAGGATATTGCTGATTTTCCTTTTCTCTCATACATACCATTTTCTAGTCTTGCTTTTATTGGTTAGAAAACATTCGTGGCAGATGTAGTAATGGGGAAATTATATTAACATTTAAGTATTAAATTAGCTTGTAGCCAGAGTCTCCTTCTAATATGATGACATTTAGCAAGTTCAGGATTTTAAGGACCATGTTGCGCAACTCATTGTTACACATTTCCTGTTTGCCTTTTTTGAAAAAGTATCTGAGATCTGTTTTTTCAGATTGGAAATTTCCATTGTGGATTTCAATGTTGTTGTTGTTTTACCTTGCTGGTCAGTGTTTGTTATTTATGTATTAAGAATATGTAGTATACTGACCATAATGAGAATAGTAGGTGATTGGAGTTGTATGCAGATGACAGTTTTCATAACACTTTTGCAGTTTAATTTCAATGAAAAACCTCGTTATATTTATTAGCAAACATATTTCAGCTGAGGAGTTTTTTATGCTCCAAAAAGATGGCAGATGGAAATGAACCTAGTATGTGTTCAAAGAAAGTATGCTGCATTTATTTTAAATTATATCTATTACATCAGCATGATGATTTATATGTTGTCTTAGAATTGAAATAGATGCCATACTTTTACTGTAAAACTCAAAATTAGATTTCTTCTATGTTTGACAGAATTTGTTTTCTGTTCGTAAATAAAGACAGTATTTGGTTTAGGATGTAGAACATCAAATAACAACTGTTAGATTATGTTGAATATATTTATCATTTTCTGAATTTTAGATGTTCTTAACATCAGAAAAATGTGTCCTTTACATATTTTTATGTACGGTGACTTTAGATTGGATTTGGAAGCGTTGTACAGAGAAGACCTATTGTTCCTATTGAATAAGGATGCCCTACAGAGATGAGCTTTTTGACCCACTGCTCTTCCGGTAGTAATGGATTTGCACTGATTTGAGCAGAGTATCCCACTTGGTCCTGTTTTTCAGTTGTCCTGTGTGATGGCCGGCTAGCAAAATCAAACATCTGCTTTTTGGCTGTGGAAGGCAGTCAAACTAGCTGGCTCATACTGGTTCAAATTTGCAACACTGATATGGTTAGTATTATGCTGTCACTACCTGAATTAACTAGTTGTGGCTAAATTGTTCATATTATATGAACATATTTGTTATTATTCTGCATGGAGAATTTTTGTCCTCATGGATTGTTTCATAAAGTGTTTTATTAGCTTGGATTAATTGGAATATAAACATTTTAATATGGACCTCTCCCCTAGTCAGAGACTTTGTGAATGATTTCTACAAAAATAAACTATAAAATAGATGATATAATGGGGCCTATTATTCCTGATTTGATTTTAATTTGCTTCCTTTCATAATTTTTCCATGATAAAACAGAGCCTCTCAGAAAGTAAGAGGACGTAATCCTAGCTCAGGTGGTATGGGGTCCTTACATCTTGAGCTATTATGATGGAAGGCACCCCTGTACCTCCATTGATGGAAATATGGTGGGCAGACATTTTCTTTGGTGAAAAGTAGTTCATAGTTGATTGTAATATCCACTTCTTGGACTTACTTTAGAGGACTGTTTACTGAGGGCAAAATATGTGCATGATTACATATAATCAAGGTTAATTTTTATCAAGGGTCACCATGTTTTTGCTATGGGCTGACAATCATGACCTACATTAAAAGAGCCCTGTGGGTCTGTCTGGTGTGTTTTTGCTTGATGTCTGGGTAGTTTATTTCAGATCCTTGTCAGTTTCATTATATATTTTTGTTTGGGGCTCTTGCTGGATTTTCAGGTACACCATAAAAACAGTTCTCTTTGCAGTTAGATTGTCATGAAATAGCTTTTGTTTTATGGTATGAAAACACTTTTAAATCTTGAAGGGTGAGTAATTTTGGGGACATTTTCCATTTGGTGTTGTGTTATGTTCAAATGGTAGATTATTTTGAAATAGGATAGACTTTGCAGCTAAGATTCCAGATTTAGTTCAGTTAATTCATTCTTTAGTGAGTTTTTCTTGGGAAAATATTTTGGAATTTTCAGTTCAAATGCATCCTCCTCATTTAAGAAAAATCCAGATGAGTAGTTTATTTCACAACATAATAACTAAATAGGATTTATAAAGCAGAAATTTACAAATATTTTCTTTTGCTGGGACCAAGGCAATGGTGAAAATTAGAAAAAACAAAGTTAGGACATTTAGGTAACTCAAAGACAGAACTTAATGGCTGTTAAGATTGGAGTATTTGGTTTTGTAGTTTTTAAAACATATTTAATTTTGGCCATATCTATCTTATTTAGTAGTTTAAAGGATAAACAGTTCAAACAGCAAGAAAAAAGCAGTTTGTGTTTTGTCAGTTTTCAACTTTCGATATCAGTAAATCATTGCTGTAGCTTTCTTTATCTTTTGTTTGCACAAAAAACCTGTTAGAATTATGTCTGGGGGGACCATCTGCTGTGGTTCCCAGTCTTGTCAGTGTGATAAGGGATAAGCTGTATAAACAGGGGCACCACACAAAAAAAAAAAAAAAAAAGGAAAGCAAACTGCTTTTAGAAGGGAAAAAGTATGAATTTAATTTTATAACAGCCACAGAAATTCATATGATTTTGCTCATAATTTATCAGAATTGAAGTTGTAATATATTTTTTCAGGAACCACAGGTCCAAGTTAGTTCTATGGTTTATCTTCATATTAATATTATATCTTTTTGATTATAGGGTTTCTATTTTGGAGGTCATAGCTTTTAAAAGTTCTTTGAAAATATTTCAGTATAGCACTTGACATTGCAATATTTTTCACATTGTCTGCTTAGTTTCTGGATCTTTTTTTCCCTAGCCATTAATTTTTCTTTCAGTTGAATCCTCAGAAATCATCCTTTTCTTGTTTCATTTGCAATGAGGTCATGATGCTTCATAAGGAACAAGGCAGTCCATTTCCATGGCAACACACTCTATCAAAACATCACAAATCTGTCGTGCCCCTTACCTTTAAACTCTCGAATGCTAAGAGGAGGAGGTGTGTAAGGAGCAGCATTGTTCTTACAGCATAACTATAGGATCACAAGGAGAGGGAAGTCAATTAATTAACTCAAAAGTACCTTAAGTTGACTTAGCTATAGACATATATATGTAAGGAATTTATTTTTTATGTTGTATTTAACAGTGTTTTGAGGATGGAAAAATGAACATTCCAAAACACTGATTTAAAGATCATTATTTAGTGTCTGAGAACTGTAAAAGAAGAATAAATAGCTGAGTTATGTTACACATGTAAACATGTTACACAGTTACTCCAGTCATGAGAAGTCTACCTTTGTCTGGAGGCCCCAGCACATGTCTCTATCAGTCATTTTGGCTTAAGCTAGGATATTTGCAGCATGATAGTGACACCTGTCTTTTAAACAAGTTCCAGAATTTTGTCAATTTTCTTTTTCTTTTTAACCATTAAAAGGAGGTGTTAGCAAGATGGTGTGACTCCTGGGTATGGAATAGGAGAACAATTGGTGTTTCATCATTGCTGAAAATTTTATGCTCTTTGAAATTGGGTATGAAGTATAATAAAAGTCAACAGTTTTGTGAGATTTTGTGGTAAAGCAATTCTTATTTTATTAACTTCACGTCTTCTGCATTTTCAGATTTTATTCTGTAGCATTTTTACTCCCGGGTAACGCATTTATTTGTGTGACCTGTGAAGATGGTAAATGTTGCAATGCTTAGCACCTTCTGTTTCTCCGTGTTCCTCGTAGCAAACTCTATGCTAGTCCTTGTCATAGAACCTACCCATTGTACTTTAGGAGTCAGCTCACAGGACTGACACCTCCCACTTGACTGCAGCCACCTTGGAGGCAGGAGCTTGCTTTTCTCTCTGTGTGGTGTGGAGCAGGTGTTTAGTAATGTTTGTTGAGAGAACAGTGGTCAGAATGAATGGGATTAGTTGTTTGTGATAACTTTTTTTCTCTATATGGCACAGGTATATATATATATTTTATTTTTTTACTGTGTATGTATAAAATGAGGTTGGAATATGTTCTCCATACCCATTTTGTATTTAAAAAAGTTTTTTGTAGTGTATTTTGAAATCTTGGTAGGCTATTTCCATTTGCCTTTTCAGGCCTCCATATACACTGCTATTACAAGGGACTTCTGTCTGTGTTCCCCATTTCCCTTCTTTGTTGGCGACCTAACCTTGGTGACCGTAAGCGATCGGTTGTGAAAGAAAGAGCTGTAAGTGGGGAAGGCTTTCAGAGTCTGTAGGTACTACCTGGTGGCAGTATTAACACATTCTATTATGAAAGATTTGACAGAGAAAAGGATTAACAGAATAAGGACCAGTTATATATCACCTACCCAGATTTAGAAGTGAAACATTAATGATATAGCTGCAGCCCTCCATGTATGGGGTGGAGGTTAGGTGGGAGTATATTTTTCATTTTCACTTTGTACCTTTTTCCTCTAGAAAAGCTTCAGACTTCAGAAGAGATCTTTCCCTGCTCTGTGCTTTCATAGTACTACCCCAGGCCTAAGTGTATTATTAAACCTGCCAATGTATTATAACCATCTGTTCAGATGTCTGTCACCTCTACCAGGCTGTACTTCATCTTTGTGTTTTCAGCATCGTACATAATAGCTGGAATGGAATAGGTGCTCAGTAAGTGCTTGTTGTGTGAATGACTGAATGAATGAATAGGTACAATTCTTTTCTCAAAATACCATGTTCATATAGGATTCTGTTTAGCAAAACTATTTCCTTGTCTAGCCCACAGTTACAGGGCCTTGGTGCTCTGATTTGAACAAATTGAATTAAACATAAAATCCTGTAGAACAGATGCATTTACAAGTCTGTGCTCACACAGCTGCTGGTCTATTTAATAAAAACATTGCTGTTTTGATTGGGTATTCATAGTCTTTCTTTTTGTTAACTCTATTAGTATCATGGTGTAAGCAGACTACAGTCTAGGGAAGATGAGTGGAAGAATGAGCCAATGATCAGAACTCAGAGAGACAATAGGAGATGGATGTCAAGAAGATGGATGGGGAAAATGTTTTAGTCTTAGGTGTAGTTACAATAAAAAGAACAAATACATGTATTTGTCTTCCCTGGACCATATCTCATAAATCTCTGACTCCATATTTCTTATGCAATTATTGTAACCTTCCTTCCCCTAAATCACCTAAGTGTGTATAACATTCCTACTCTAAGTTACAAAAAATAGATACTGATGCATTTGCCTTTTAAATTTTTAAAAATTCAGGTATAATTTACATCCAATAAAATGTATATATCTTAAGCGTTCAGTTCAGTGATTTTTTTTCCCATTTATGCACCTATGTAAACACTACCCCAAACAAGGTAGGGGATATTTCCATCACCCCAGAAAATTTTTTCCTACCTCTCTCCAGTCAACCCTCCTTTTCCTTTCCCCTCCCCTCTGCAGCAGCCACTTTCTGATTCTGATCCCACTCGTTCTTGGGAGTCATATGAATGGAATCATAGTATGTACTTTTATGTCTGGCTTCTTTTATTCAAGACACTGTTTTTGGATTTATCCATGTTGTTGCATGTATAAATTCAATTTGCTTCTAGCAACAGAAATGTGTATACTAGAAATCAAATACAAATTTATTTTTACCTTAAAGTTGAGAGACTGAGTAGTGCCTTTTTAGGAGTATTCCACAGCAGCTCACATTTATAGAGTGCCAGTCCCTGTGCTCTGTGCTTTACACACATTATCTTATTTAATTGTGTTTTGGGATTGTTTTAGTTGTTTACTTAGTTCTCTATGGCAGACATGTTTGGTGAAAGCATTGACATCCGATGAAGAAGCTGACTTGATGTTTGACAAAAGAAACTGTCTTGTCATATAAAATTCTGATTGTTTTCTCAGGACTAAGTACCAAGCACTGTTTATGGCAGACATTGATGAGCTTAAGTCATGAACCAGGAGGAAAAGTATAAAAGGACAATGGAAGAGAGTTACTGGGTGGGAAAGAAAGAAGTGCAGTAGCTAGATTAGATTCCTCATATACTATCTATGATGAAATTTTTGAGACAGAGTCTCGCTCTGTTGCCCAGGCTGGAGTGTAGCGGCGCAATATCAGCTCACTGTAACCTCCACCTCCTGGGTTCAAGCGATTCTCCTGGCTCAGCCTTCCGAGTAGCTGGGATTACGGGCCTGCACCACCATACTTGGCTACTTTTTGTATTTTTTTGTAGAGACAGGGTTTCAACATGTTGCCCAGGCTGGTCTCGAATTCCTGACCTGAAGTGATCCACCTGCTTTGGCCTCCCAAAGCACTGAGATTACAGGTGTGAGCCACTGTGCCTGGCAAAATTGCCTTTCTTCATAGAAGAAAGTTGCAAAATATACAGGAATGAAAGTATATTGCATACAATGTGGATGCCTGAAAAAAAGCATGTATAAATTGTGCTTAGCCTCTCAAAGATGCTTGTAATCAGTGCCCTTATTTTTGTTCAGAATTATATCAGCCCAGTTTTGAGTTTTTACATATAGCTTTTGTTTTACTAGCACATATGTAATACCTGTTATGGTGCCAGTTCATTGTCCTGATTGCTTTACGTATATTAATTATCAAAACTCTGCGAAGTGGAAATTTTTTCGGTTTTTTAGTCCGTGTTTTCCACATGAGGATACTGATGCAATGCGAGGTTAAAGAACTAGGCCTGAGTCACATAGGCAGTGCAGGTGGAGCTGGCATTCTAACCTGGTCTGATTTTGGAGCCCGTGCTGTTAGTCACTACACCGTGTGCCTCAGCCTCCCCTCTCCCTAACATGCTTCTCATTCATTCTTGATCCTAGGGATGATGCTGGTTGAGTATTTCAAGGTTTGTAAAGATTGACCGTATCAAAACAGATGTAGCAATTGGGCCTTTGATAATTTCTATAATTCACAAAATAGATCTTAAAATTGCATAGTTCTGGTTTTTGCAGGGGAGGGAAGGATATGTAGGAAGGGATGATTTATAATTTGAAATCTGTGGTAGTAGAAGAGCAAGTACCTTAAGCCTCAGCAGAGCTAATTACATACCCAATTTTGTGCTTATTCAAGTCTGTATTTATAGTAGATTGGTGTTTCTTGGCTAGTTGGCCGTAGGCCCTGGGAGTGAGACCACAGGGATGGTCTGTGAATGTATGTACATTTGAATTAGGCAATGGCAATTGGAAGTATTTTATTACCACATGAGGTCCTTGTACTCAGATTGGGCACACCTGCAGTAGGTCATTGACATTTATAATCTAACATTTGGGGTTTTGATTATTTTCAAGCCCCCAGAAAGTCCATGACATTTAGTAGTTTGTTATGAAAATAATATCAGTTTCATAGAGTTGTGGGGTTCTGAGAATTAAACAAAAATAATATATGTAGGCGTTAGCTGCTGGAAGGCTGGAATACAGATTCTAGTCATTTGGTGAGTGAGTGAACCTAGCAGAGGTCCTCCCGTGTCTGCTTGTGACATTCTGCATTTGGGAGTCTTAGAGTGCATCAGAGACTGTGCCGTGGGTGCACTATTATGGCCACTTCTCGTCCTTGCTGGACTGTGAGTCTTCTCTAGACTCAGGGCTTCAGAGTTACTTCTGCCCCTTTGTCCTTCATGGAACACTTACTTTCTACTTCTGTTTAGTCTTTCAATATAAAGTTCCTTTATTTTTAATTACCAAACTTCCCTCTCCAGGTTATAAGTAAGGTTGTTTTTGGCCATCACCTTTCTTAGCTATGGGTTAAAGCATTCTGGGTACTATTTTCTCCTTTTTATCATTGTGCCATAGCCCTTGTGTCTCTCCTTTCAACTCATGGTTAGGCTGGTTTCATTGGCACTTAACTTTTTACTTTTTTTTTTTTTTTTTGAGACGGAGTTTCGCTTTTGTTGCCCAGGCTGGAGTGCGATGGCGTGATCTTGGCTCACCGCAACCTCCGCTTCCCGGGTTCAAGCGATTCTCCTGCCTCAGCCTCCTGAGTAACTGGGATTACAGGCATGCGCCCCCGCGCCTGGCTAATTTTGTATTTTCAGTAGAGATGGGGTTTCTCCATGTTGGTCAGGCTGGTTTCGAACTCCCGACCTCAAGTGATCCAACAGCCTTGGCCTCCCAAAATGCTGGGATTACAGGCGTGATACTTTTTACTTTTTAAACCTTAAAATGCATTATTAAGTTTTCCAAGAGAAGCCCCGATATTTTTGTAGCTTGGCCTCCAGAACTTCAGTTGTCCCTGATGTAGTAGGTCATCTCCTTGCTTCCTACTAAAGTAGAGCACTGGATGTTGTTTGTTAAGGAGTGATTTTCCCATTTACTAACTCATAAAATTTGCTGACTCTGTTTTTTGGTGAGAAGCCTTATAAGGTTTTGAATTTTACAAGAGTCATTTGCATAGAGTCCATGCAGTATACATTTACGGTGTTAAAGATACTGAGTTAGATGCTGTAGAGGCCCCAGAAATGAAGCCCTTTCATTCTTACAAAGTGTTCATCCTTTTAAGTTCCTTGTTAATGTTTGGGGCAAATTAAATATAATTTTTTTGTTAGACTTTAGGTAAATATTTGAAGAAAAATTTTATATGCTATATTAAATTTTTATTTTATCACAAGTTTCATTAACCTTCATTTTTAATGCCATTCTTTATGAAATGTCAGTGTTAAAGTGACCCCAGTAGTGTGACAGGCAAAAGGGTCAGTAATGATGGCTTCTTAAGTAGCCTTCAGAACTGAGCAGTTTGAGATTAACAGCCAGTATGAACTGCCTGCAGTAATCATTAAAATATAATCTCCAGTTTTGGTATGATTTTACATATCAATAATTTATAATAAATGTCTTGAAGTTGCATTTTTTTTCCTTTGCAATGAATCAATAAATTATCTCACAACCCTTAACCCCAAGTTTTTGCTTTAGCAATTCAGGATAATGCCAAAAACTTACTTAGATTTTACTCTGTGCCAGGCACTGTTCTGAACACTGTACATATAATACCGTCTTGTAGACCCTGGATTTGGAAAGCCCCCAGTCCCTTTATGAAGCATATGTATAAGTTATATAGATAAGTGTATTTTCAGAAGTAAACATATAGCAAATTCATAATTGATTTTTTAGGATCAAGTGTTTTCCTCATTTATGTATCTAACCCACAAAATTTAATTTTTTTTACAAGACATTTTATGGAGACCTTTACATTTATATGAAGTAAAAGTGAATGTGTTCCTTAACTATTCAATATATTTGAGTATCTGTGAGATATGCTATGTGCTGAGGGATACAATTAACAAATGGAAAAGATTTGATCCTTGTCTTTATTTTTTCATTTATTTCAGGTGGCAAACACAGATGGTCACAATATAATGTGACACCTCCATTTTCCCAATGAGAATATTAAATAAATTATTTTTTCTAACTTGAATATATAAACTTTAGAGATGAAGATGAATATCCCTATATTTATTTAAGTTATACATACATATTTAAAATAGCATTATATGAGATAATTTTCAAATGTAACTCTTCTCTCCTGGCTTTTCATGAAGCGATTTTATCTAAACTTTTCAAATGCATCTTCGACATGTGAGGGTTTTTTAACTCTCTAGAACCTCTTTTTGAGTTGTCTGACACAGTTTTCTACGGTTCCATTTGACTTGTCTGAAATGCAACCTATTTTGAATCTATTTATGTTGTGGTCACTGGAAATTTTCTCTCAGGAGCCCCTCCATTCTCTTTATTAAGGATAAGTTGGTTTTCTTTTTCCTCCTGTAGAAGCATGTATGTTGATCTTTGTAGTGTAACCACTTATTGTAATACTTAAAGGCCGGGCGCAATGGCTCATGCCTGTGATCCCAGCACTTTGGGAGGCCAAGGCGGGCGGATCACGAGGTCCGGAGATCGAGACCATCCTGGCTAACACGGTGAAACCCCGTCTGTACTAAAAAAAAAATGCAAAAAATTAGCCGGGCATGGTGGCAGGCAGGCACCTGTAGTCCCAGCTACTTGGGAAGCTGAGGCAGGAGAATGGTGTGAACCCGGGAGGCGGAGCTTGCAGTGAGCCGAGATCACGCCACTCATTCCAGCCTGGGAGACAGCAAGACTCCCATCTCAAAAAAAAAAAAACAACAAAAAATACTTTTGAAAAGTCATTTTTGCAAGGCTTGTTTACAATGACATCCAATATTTGCCAATGTGAGGCAATATCCCTAGGAGTTAAATCAGCATTAAATCTCATTGCAGCTTTTACTGCAATTTTTACTGATTTAGATGATTGTTTCTGGGGGACTTCTCTAAGCTTCCAGAGCTCCTGTTACTTAGGGTAATGTCTTCTCCAAGTGATACTCTGTTATTCAAAGTAGGACTGGAGAGAGTAAACAGAGCTTCTGGTAATAAAAAAGACTTTCTATGGACTTTATTAATAGAAATAGAAAACAATTTCCTATTTTCTGAGGGGTTTTTTTTGGGAAAAGTAAACTTTGCCTTACACTTGGGCATTTGTTGAGTTGCCAGCTAACATCTCTTAGTGAGGAGTTGGTAGATAGGTTCTGTTTAACCCAGTTTTTTTCATGCTGTTCTATTCGCTACTGCGTACTGCTTTGCCTTGCCATGAAGTGTACTCTTTTTACCAGATTCGTCATTTTCATATTTCTGTTTTCATAGTATCTTGTTAGACTTTTACTTCTTGAGTCAGATGAAGAAAACTTAATCAGTATTGATGTCTTCAGTATCATAAATATCTGTAACTCTTATTTTGAATGTAAGAGTAATGTTCGGATGTACTGCTAAGATTCTACCAAATTGACTTTCAGTACATATTGATGTATTTCTGGAATGAAGGTTCCTGTGATCCTAGCTTGCAGATTAAAACGTTAATATTTGAATCAGACTGGTGCAATGTGGAAAGACAAAATACACACTTGAAATATTTGCATGATAATCTACGGAACAAAAACATTTAGTGGGAGTGGTGGTAGAATGTTTCCAGGATCAACACTTGAATGCTGTGAGAGAACTATTTTTTTTTTTAATGGTTGGCAGGTGGCAGAGTTGAAAAACAGGTTTTTATAATGGAAATGCTAAGAGTCTTAGCTATAGGAGTATGAATGGTATTGTTACAATAGATATAATAGATGTATTGCATTATCTTATCTCATCAGACACTTTTGTTAGTAAAAGTCCCCCCCACTAGTTTCAGTCTGCTCTTGCAGAGAATCACTCCTCTCAACAATTTTTGCTACTTACAAAATTTTTGAGATTAAAGATATTTTTAATCTGTCGAGTTTCAGCAGATTTAATAAGCATAAATTTATTTTATTAAAAATATTTTAAGTCAGGAAAGTATGTTTAGGAAACAAACCAGATGTAATTCAGATTACAGGATCTAGATTTGCCCCTTTAATGAACGTCAACTACGCTGGCAACATTCTGCTGCTTTCTTTTTCTTTTCTTTTCTTTTTTTTTTTTCTTTTTTTTAACATAACTACTCATATTTTACATTTGATTTGTTTTCAATATCCTTACTCTTAGGAAGGGGCTCAGGAAATTGAATTACATTTTATATGTTTAGTTCCTAATCTCATTCTTATTTTAATATCTGTACAAATTCTTAAGGCTTTTTGTAAATAGAGGTCTGTGGTGTCTGTAAGTCTGGGGGCCTAGCAGGGAGTCTCACACAGGAGTCCAGTTTGATCGCAGTGGACTGGACTCCTGACTTGGTTTTTGAGATCTGACTTAGGTTTTTGAAGAATCTCTGATCACTGTATGGAAAGGCTGAGGTAGGGGGATCTGATAGGTACTCTACAGTGTGCTTAAAGGCAAGGGGGCTCTAAGAAAGAGCAGCCCTGGTCAGTCTGTTCTGAGAAAGCAGGGCAGTGTCTGAGAGGTGAGTTAAAATAGGAGGGGGTAGTCACCATTTTGGGATATTAGACAGGAAGTGCTTTCTGTACATGCAGGCTGGAAATGCACACAACCCTCCTGCCCCATCCGTGAGCAGTCCAGTGTGAGGAGAGGAAGGAAGGTGGGATGTGGTTGGTGATAACTGTGATCCCTTTTCTTCTCTATAATGCTGAGTGTTCACAAATGAGAACTGGCTGGTGAGTGCTTGGTGAGTTAAGGCTTAAGCTGAGGTCCCTGGGTAGTTGGGTAGTTCTAAGAACGTATTTGTTCAGTAGAACATTTGAATAACTTAACTTAGCTAGCTTGTTAGTGCTGGGAACCCAAAGATGACAAACAGCCCATTCCTCTGAAAAACTGTGACTCTAGTGAGGTGCATAGCTGTTTAGACCTGCCAGATGAGAATACCACTTTTCCCCGCACCAAGTCTACCTGCTGGAGTGAATTTGTTTCGTGTAGACTCTGAGGTCCCCCTATTGCTGTTGATAACGTGCTCTCATCTGAGGCCTGCTCCATTACTTGTGTACTCATCCTCTCTCCCCCACCAAGGTCATTGCTCCTACAGTTTTCTGCTTTCTTTGTTGGATCATTTTCTTTCTTTGCTGGATCATTCCTATCATAAACATTCTGTGATATATCCTACCTTAAGCTAATCTTGTTTTTTTTTTTTTTTTTTGAGACAGAGTCACTCTGTCGCCCAGGCTGGAGTGTACTGGCGTGATCTCAGCTCACTGCAAGCTCCGCCTCCTGGGTTCACACCGTTCTCCTGCCTCAGCCTCCCGAGTAGCTGGGACTACAGGCGCCTGCCACCACGTCCGGCTAATTTTTTGTATTTTTAGTAGACATGGGGTTAGCCAGGATGGTCTTGATCTCCTGACTTCATCCATCCGCCTTGGCCTCCCAAAGTGCTGGGATAACAGGCGTAAGCCATCATGCCTGGCCGATAATCTTGTTTCTTGACACCACATTCTTCCTCTCCAACTTCTTGACACCACATTCTTCCTCTCCAACTATTCCATTTTTTTTCTTTCTTTGTATAAGCAAAATTCCTTGGAAGGACTTGCTGCTTCTCTTTCAGTTTCTATCTAGTTCACTCCACGGAGGCGCTTTTACTTGAAAGCTCTCTCATCAAGTTCACCAATGACCTCTGCTTGGCCAAATGCAAATGTCACTTCTCAGTCCTTATCTTATATAGTCTTTGTCTGTTAGCATTTGCTACAGCTTTTCACTCTTCTGGAAATACTGTGGACTCCTGGATACTACTCCCCCTTGCTTACTGGTTCTCTTCCTATTTCACTGGCTGCCCCTTCAGTCATCTTTGCTGGTTCCTTCTGGTTTTATCAGACCTAAATGTTGGAGCGTCCCCAAGGCACTTTATTTTACTTTTCTAGTTATACTCACTTATTTGGATTTTTATGGAGTCCCACAGCTTTTAGGTACTTTCTCTATGCTGATGCTTTTTTTTTTTTTTTTTTTTTTTTTTTGAACCCTGGGCTCTCTGCTTACATATCATCTGAATTTGGATCTTTAAAAGCCATCTCTATTTACCATGTCCAAAACTCCTAATCTCCCCCATAAATCTGCTGCTCCATGTTCTTCGTATTTCAGTTAAAGGAATCTGTGTCTTTTCAGTTGCTTGAGCCAAAGACTTTGGAGTCAAGGATAACTGCTCATTTCCACATCACACACTGAGTCTATCAGAAAATCCTGCTGGCTCTACCTTTAAGCACATCCATAATCCTATCATTTTTATCACCTCCACTTGGGCTACCACTGTGGTCTAAGCCAGCGTCATCTTGCCTGGATTATAATAGTTACCTGTTTTATCTCCTAACTTTTCCCTTAACCATCTGTTTTCCATACAGTGATCAGAAATTCTTCAAAAACCAAAGTCAGATTATTTTACTCTTCTGCTCAAAATTCACAGTGCTGCCTAGTACAACTTTCTGCAAAAATGGAAGCACTTGGTTAGGCTTGGGGTGGCTCACTCGTGTAATCCCAGCACTTTGGGAAGCCAAGGTGGGTGGATCACCTGGAGGTCAGTAGTTCGAGAACAACCTGGCCAATATAGTGAAACGCTATCTCTACTAAAAATACAAATATTAGCCAGGCGTGGTGGGCAACGCCTGTAATCCCAGCTACTTGAGAGGCTGAGGCAGGAGAGTCACTTGAACCCGGGAGGTGGAGGTTGCAGTGAGCCCAGATCACGCCACTGTACTCCAGCCTGGGCGACAAGAGTGAAACTGTCTCAAAACAAAAAACAAACAAACAAAAAAGGAAGGGCTCTAATCTATGCTAATATGGTAGCCGCTGGCTATGTGTCTATTAAATACTTCAGATCTGGCTAGTGCAACTGAGGCACTGAATTTTAAATTTTATTTTAATTGATTTAAATGTAAATATCCACATGAGTGGAAGCCAAAATTTTTATCATGTTCTGAGGTTTACAAAGGCCAGATGAACTGAACCCCTTTTCTACTTCTCTTGACTTCATCTTCTGCTACCACTGTCACCCTCATTTTCTTGCTCTTCTTTGAATATACCAAGCATGTACTTGCACTTGCTGTTCCCTCATGCCTGGAATGTTCTTCCTCCATGTGTCTTTTTTTTTTTTTTGAGACGGAGTTTTGTTCTTTTTGCCCAGGCTGGAGGGCAATGTCAAGATCTTGACTCACTGCAACCTCCACCTCCTGGGTTCAAATGATTCTCTTGCCTCAGCCTCCTGAGTAGCTGAGATTACAGACGCATGCCACCATGCCTGGCCAATTTTTGTATCTTTAGTAGAGACGTGGTTTTGCTATGTTGGTCAAGCTGGTCTCGAACTCCTGACCTCAGGTGATCTACCTGCCTCGGCCTCCAAAAGTGCTGGGATTATAGGCATGAGCTACCACGCCGGCCTCCTTTTCATTTTAGGGGATGAGAGTTCCAAGCTAACTGAGATAACAAAACTCATCAATTATCTAGAAACCAAGAATCTGAATTGTTGAGGTTTTCATTTTAAAAGAGAAGATCTAGTTAGATTTATATGATAATCTTGGATTGCTACAAAACAGAAGCTATGGGCTGGGCATGGTGGCTCATGCTTGTAATCCCAGCACTTTGAGAGGCTGAGGTGGGGGGATTGCTTTAGCCCAGGAGTTTGCCACCAGCCTGGACAACATAGTGAGACCCTGTCCTTACAAAAAATTAAAAAATTAGCTGGGTGTGGTGGTGACCACCTGTAGTCCCAGCTACTCTGGAGGCTGAGGTGGCAGGATTGCTTGAGCCCCAGATTTTGAGGCTGCAGTGAGCCATGATCATGCCACTGCACTCCAGCCTGGGCAACAGAGTGAAACCCTGTCTGAAAACAAAAAACAAAAAAACCTCCCAAAAAAACGACTCAAAACACCAGAACCAAAAACCAAAAAACCAAAAACAAACAAAAAAGCCCAAAAGTTGGGTACTGTGGCTCATGCTTGTAATCCCAGCACTTTGGGAGGTTAAGGTGGGCATATTGCTCGAGCTCAGGAGTTTGAGACCAGCCTGGGCAGCATAGCGAGACCCTGTTTCTGTGAAAAACACAAAAAATTAGCCACGCATGGTGGCATGCACCTGTGGTCCCAGCTGCTCAGGAGGATGACTTGAAGCCTGGGAGGTGGAAGTTGCTGTGAGGCAAGATCATGCCACTGCACTCCAGCCTGGGTGACAGAGCAAGACGCTGCCTTAAAACAAAATAAAACAAAACCACCACAAAAACCAACCAAACAAAAAATTGTGGCTGTGGGTATATTTGATGAGTTTAATACTTGTTAATATCTAGTAGAGATAATTAAGGTTGATCCTTGATTCCCTCTTCCTAGCATTTTATTGTGGTTCATTTAGGTGTTCTTGATGTTGAGTGAACTTTTCAAAAATACTCTTCCTTCTCTATAACCCAAAGAGTATATTCTTCAAAGCTACCTTCTACATGGCTCCTCACCCAAAAATTCATCTTTGCTTCTAGCAGCCTATGCTACTTATTTCTTTGAGCCCACCTTTGAATTTAGTACTTGTAAAATTATAAACATTTATAATGTTTGATCTCTATGTCCATGGAACAGCTTTAAAAATCTTCTTTAATCTCTGAGATGAGGCAGTCAAGAATAAGGCATCTTCGATTACAGAATCTCTTTGAAGTTTTCTTTCTATTTCAGTTTTTCCCTCTAGCACTCCTACGTTTGGTAGCTCTGAATTTTTTTAATTCATTTTTTTACCTTTTGCTTAGGTATCCTTGGCAGTCTTTCAAAAGTTAAGAGGCAACATTAGTAAAATTATACTTTTGAACTCTGTTTCTCTAGTAAGTTCATGAGATACAGAGAGACCTCCTTTTAAAATAATCTCATCTATTTTACATTTTAATGCTGTTTCTGTTGTAGATATTACAGCCCTAAGAATGTGTTATTTTCTTTGAGTAGACTAGAAAGCTCAAATTAATCAATATGTCTCCAGTCTAGCTACCACCCATTTTTGTTTTATAGGATTATATACTTGTTTATTTTATAAAATGAAAAGTTTGAAATCTTACAAGGTTTTCATTTGTGCTTTTATGTGAATCAAACAGTCTTGGTTCAGGTGATTTAAAAAATCACTACAAAAAGAAGATATCTTGTTTATTTTTCATTTGTGTAGTCCTGTGTGAAATTATTGGTGGTCTTTTTGTCTCCGTGAATATCTACAGCCACATTGATAAATTTTCTTTGCCTTTTGTTATCAGATTCACATATCATGAATGTTCTGGCTAGACAGCATTAATTAGAACCATTAAAATACTAAAGATACTAGTAAAGAAAAAGATACTAATCACGAAAAAAATACTAATCTTGCATATTAATCTTACATTTTTACTTCAGTGTTAGTAAAAACACTAGTAAAAAGAAATTAGTTACTTCCTTTTTCTTTTGTACTTGACATCACACACACATGTTCTGCACGTTCTGAGAAGAAAGTTTCAGATTGCTTCCTATTTGAGTTTAGATGCAATCGCTACTCTTGCTGAAAGCCAATGAAATTGAAAGGCTTAGCTTTGTAAGTAGAGTTTCTGTTTCTTTGACTCTGTAGTTGATAATATTGTTTCTCAAGTTTCCTTTGGCAGGTATTCTCAGGGAACGTTCCAGGATCTTATAACACTTCTTGTTTGATTAGAAAATGATTCATTACTTGCCTTTCAGCTCTTTAGGAAAGTGGATGGCCTTCACATCTGTGGGATTGAATTCAGAAAAAGAACATACTACTAAAAGTACTTTCCTAATTATTATTATTATTTTTTTGAGACGGAGTTTCGCTCTGTCGCCTAGGCTGGAGTGCAGTGGCGTGATCTCAGCTCACTGCAAGCTCCGCCTCCCGGGTTCCCGCCATTCTCCTGCCTCAGCCTCCCGTGTAGCTGGGACTACAGGCGCCCGCCACCACGCCCGGCTAGTTTTTTGTATTTTTAGTAGAGACGGGGTTTCACCGTGTTAGCCAGGATGGTCTCGATCTCCTGACCTCGTGATCCGCCCGTCTCGGCCTCCCAAAGTGCTGGGATTACAGGCGTGAGCCACCGCGCCCGGCCATTTCCTAATTATTTTATTAGGCAGTTTTTCTCATATTTCGGTGAAATGCTAAAAATGATGTCCAAATTTATGTTAAAGTTTCACAGAGTTATACACTGACTTTAAAATTGCATTGCTTTATTTTAAGAATTAGAAAAATAGTAGTGCACGGGTTAAGAATTTGGGTGATGGCACCAGGCTGTGTACGTCCAAGAGCCACTTAGCTTGCTGTGAGACTTTGAGAAAGTTGTTCCATCTCTTTGTCCCCAGTTTTCTCATCTATAAAATGAGGATAATAGTGCTTATTCCATATGACAGTTATGAGTAGTAAATGAATTTGAATTAAAATATTTAAGGTACTTAAAAGTGCTTATAATAGTAGTAGACTGCTTATTGTATTGTACTAATACTAATGAAGTATTAACAGTTGTTAATACTGTGTTTTTCATTCTTGCTTTTTCATTTGATGGTCATATGACTGTCCCTAGGTTACTTTACTTTGAGCCTCATTTTTCATCTTTAAAAACAAGATTATATTATGTTTTATCTAATAAGGTCATCATGATGATTCTAGACTAGATATGCAAATTACCTACTATGCGCAGAGTAAGGGCACCGTAATTTTATTTTTTCATTTTTATTTTATTATACTTTAAGTTCTGGGATACATGCGCAGAACATGCAGATTTGTTACATAGGTATACCCGTACCATGGTGGTTTGCTGTACCCATCAATCTGTCATCTGCATTAGGTATTTCTCCTAATGCTGTCCCTCTCCTAGTCCCCCAGCCCCCAACAGCCCCCGGTGTGTGATGTTCCCCTCCCTGTGTCCGTATGTTCTCCTTGTTCAGCTCCCACTTATGAGTGAGAACATGCAGTGTTTGATTTTCTGTTCCTGTGTTAGTTTGCTGAGAATGATGGTTTCCAGCTTCATCCATGTCCCTGAAAAGGACAGGAGCTCATCCTTTTTTATGGCTGTATAGTATTCCATAGTATGTATGCGCCACATACTTTATCCACAGACTTTATCCAGTCTGTCATTGATGGGCATTTGGGTTGGTTCCTAGTTTTTGCTATTGTGAAAAGTGCTGCGGTAAACATACGTGTGCATGTGTCTTTATAGTAGAATGATTTATAATCCTTTGGGTTTATACCCAGTAATGGGGTTGCTGGGTCAAATGGTATTTCTGTTTCTAGATCCTTGAGGAATCACCACACTGTCTTCCACAATGGTTGAACTCCCACCAACAGTGTAAAAGCATTCCTGTTTCTCCACATCCTCTCCAGCATCTGTTGTTTCCTGACTCTTTAATGATCACCATTCTAACTGGCGTGAGATGGCATCTCATTGTGGTTTTGCTTTGTATTTCTCTAATGACCAGTGACTATGAGCTTTTTTTCATAAGTTTGTTGACCACATAAATATCTTCTTTTGAGAAGTGTCTGTTCATATCCGTTGCCCACTTTTTGATGGGGTTGTTTATTTTTCTCTTGTATATTTGTTTAAGTTATTTATAGATTCTGGATATTAGCCCTTTGTCAGATGGATAGATTGCAGAAATTTTCTCCCATTCTGTAGGTTGCGTGTTCACTCTGATGATAGTTTCTTTTGCTGTGCAGAAGCTCTTCAGTTTAATTAGATCCCATTTGTTAATTTTGGCTTTTGTTGCCGTTGCTTTTGGTGTTTTAGTTATGAAGTCTTTGTCCATGCCTGTGTCCTGAATGGTATTGCCTAGGTTTTCTTCTAGGGTTTTTATGGTTTTAGGTCTTATGTTTAAGTATTTAATCCATCTTGAGTTAATTTTTGTATAAGGCGTAAGGAAGGGGTCCAGTTTCAGTTAGGGGTCCAGTTTCAGTTTTCTGCATATGACTAGTTTTCCCAACACCATTTATTAAATAGGGAATCCTTTCCCCATTGCTTGCTTTTGTAAGGTGTGTCAAAGATCAGTTGGTTGTAGATGTGTGGCATTATGTCTGAGGCCTCTGTTCCGTTCCATTGGTCTATATATCTGTTTTGGTACCAGTACCATGCTGTTTTGGTTACTGTAGCCTCGTAGTATAGTTTGAAGTCAGGTAGCGTGATGCCTCCAGCTTTGTTCTTTTTGCTTAGGATTGTCTTGGCTACATGGGCCCTTTTTTTGGTTCCATATGAAATTTAAAGTAGTTTTTTCTAGTCTGTGAAGAAAGTCAATGGTAGCTTGATGGAGATGGCTTTGAATCTATAAATTATTTTGGACAGTATGGCCATTTTCATGATATTGATTCTTCCTATTCATGAACATGGAATGTTTTTGCATTTGTTTGTGTCCTCTCTTATTTCCTTGAGCAGTGGTTTGTAGTTCTCCTTGAAGAGGTTCTTCACTTCCCTTGTAAGTTGTATTCCTAGGTATTTTATTCTCCTTGTAGCAATTGTGAATGGGAGTTCACTCCTGATTTGGCTTTCTGTTTGTCTGTTATCGGTGTATAGGAATGCTTGTGGTTTTTGGGCGTTGATTTTGTATCCTGAGACTTTGCTGAAGTTGCTTATCAGCTTAAGAAGTTTTTGGGCTGAGATGATGGGATTTTCTAAATATACAATCATGTCATCTGTAAACAGAGACAATTTGACTTCCTCTCTTCCTATTCGAATATGCTTTATTTCTTTCTCTTGGCTGATTGCCCTGCCCAGAACTTCTAATACTATGTTGAATAGGAGTGGTGAGACAGGGCATCCTTGTCTTGCATTGGTTTTCAAAGGGAATGCTTCCACCTTTTTTTTTTTTTGAGACAAGAGTCTCGCCCTGTCGCCCAGGCTTGAGTGCAATGGTACAATCTTGGCCCACTGCAACCTCCACCTCCTGGGTTCAAGGGATTCTCCTGCCTCAGCCTTCCGAATGGCTGGGATTACAGCCATGCCTGGCTAATTTTTTGTGTCTTTAGTAGAGACTGGGGTTCACCACATTGGACGGGCTGTCTAGAACTCCTGACCTTGCGATCTGCCCGCCTTGGCCTCCCAAAGTACTGGGATTACAGGTATGAGCCACTGTGTCCGGCCTCAGCTTTTGCCCATTCAGTATGATATTGGCTATGGATTTGTCATAAATAGCTTTTATTATTTTGAGATAGATTCCATCAATACCTGGTTTATTGAGAGTTTTTAGCATGAAGGGGTGTTGAATTTTATTGAAGACCTTTTCTGCATCTATTGAGAAAATCATGTGGTTTTTGTCACTGGTTCTGTTTATATGATGGATTACATTTATTGATTTGCATATGTTGAACCAGACTTGTGTCCCAGGGATGAAGCCGATTTGATTGTGGTGGGTAAGGTTTTCGATATGTTGCTGATTTTGGATTGCCAGTATTTTATTGAGGATTTTTGCATCGATGTTCATCAGGGATATTGCCCTGAAATTTTCTTCTTTTGTTGTGTCTCTGCCAGGTTTAGGTATCAGGATGATGCTGGCCTCATAAAATGAGTTAGGGAGGAGTCTTTCATTTTCTGTTGTTTGAAACAGTTTCAGAAGGAATGGTAGCATCTCCTCTTTGTACCTCTAGTAGAATTTGGCTGTGAATCCATATGGTTCTGGACGTTTTTTGGTTGGTTGGCTATTAATTACTGCCTCAATTTCAGAACTTGTTATTGGATTATTCAGGGATTCGACTTCTTCCTGGTTTACTCTTGGGATGGTGTATGTGTCCCAGCATTTATCCATTTCTTCTAGAGTTTCTAGTTTATTTGCATAGAGGTATTTATAGTGTTCTCTGATGATAGTTCGTATTTCTGTGGGATCAGTGGTGATCTCCCCTTTATCATTTTTTATTGTGTCTATTTGATTCTTTTCTCTTTTCTTCTTTATTAGTCTGGCTGGTGGCCTATCTATTTTGTTAATCTTTAAAAAAACCCAGCTCCTGGATTCATTGCTTTTTTGAAAGGTTATTTGTCTATCTCCTTCACTTCTGCTCTGATCTTAGTTATTTCTTGTCTTCTGCTAGCTTTTGAATTTGTTTGCTGTTGCTTCTCTAGTTCTTTTAATTGTGATGTTAGAGTGTTGATTTTAGATCTTTCCCACTTTCTCCTGTGGGCATCCTTTAGTGCTATTAATTTCTCTCTAAACATTGCTTTAGCTGTGTCTCAGAGATTCTGGTATGTTGTGTCTTTGTTCTTACTGGTTTCAAAGAACTTATTTATTTCTGCCTTAATTTTGTGATTTACCCACAGTCATTCAGGAGCAGGTTGTTCAGTTTCCATGTAGTTGTGTAGTTTTGAGTGAGTTTCTTAATCCTGAGTTCTAATTTGAGAGACTGTTAGTATTTCCATTCTTTTGCATTTGCTGAGGAGTTTTTTACTTCCAATTATGTGGTCAATTTTAGAATAAGTGCAATGTGGTGCTGAGAAGAATGTATATTCTGTTGATTTGGGGTGGAGAGTTCTGTAGATGTCTATTAGGTCCACTTGGTCTAGAGCTGAGTTCAAGTCCTGAATATCCTTGTTGATTTTCTGTCTTGTTGATCTGTCTTATGTCCACAGTGGGGTGTTAACACACTATTATTGTGTGAGAATCTAAGTCTCTTTATAGGTCTCTAAGAACTAGTTCTGTGAATCTGGGCTCTCCGGTATTGGGTGCGTATACATTTTGGATAGTTAGCTCTTCTTGTTGTATTGATCCCTTTACCATTATGTAATGCCCTTCTTTGTCTCTTTTGATCTTTGTTGGTTTAAAGTCTGGTCAATCAGAGACTAGGATTGCAACCTCTGCTTTCTATTTGCTTGGTAAATATTCCTCCATCCCTTTATTTTGAGCCTATGTGTGTCTTTGCACGTGAGATGGGTCTCCTGAATATAGCACGCTGATGGATCTTGACTCTTTATCCAATTTGCCAGTCCATGTCTTTTAATTGGGGCATTTAGCCCATTTACATTTAAGGTTAATATTGTTATGTGTGAATTTGATCCTGTCATTATGATGCTAGCTGATTATTTTGCTTGTTAGTTGATGCAGTTTCTTCATAGCGTTGATGGTCTTTACAATTTGGTATGTTTTTGCATTACTGGTACCAGTTTTTCCATTCCATATTTAGTGCTTCCTTCAGGAGCTCTTGTAAGGCAGGCCTGGTGGTGACAGAATCTCTTGGCATTTGCTTGTTTGTAAAGGACTTTATTTCTCCTTTGATTATGAAGCTTAGTTTGGCTGGATATGAAATTCTGGGTTGAAAATTCTTTTCTTTAAGAATGTTGAATATTGGTCCCCACTCTCTGCTGACTTGTGTGGTTTCTGCAAGGAGATCCACTGTTAGTCTGATGGGCTTCTCTTTGTGGGTAACCTGACCTTTCTCTCTGGCTACCCTTAACATATTTTTCTTCATTTCAACCTTGGTAAATCTGACGATTATGTGTCTTGGGGTTGCTCTTTGCAAGAAGTATCTTTATGGTGGTCTCTGTATTTCCTGAATTTGAATCTTTGCCTCTTTTGCTAGGTTGGGGAAGTTCTCCTGGATAATATCCTGAAGAATGTTTTCCAACTTGGTTCTGTTCTCCCGTCACTTTCAGGTACACCAATCAAACGTAGGTTTGGTTCTTTTCACAGAGTCCCATAGTTCTTGGAGGCCTTGATTGTTCCTTTTCCTTCTTTTTTCTCTAATCTTGTCTTCATGCTTTATTTCATTAAGCTGATCTTTAGTGTCTGATATCCTCTCTTCCACTTGATTGATCCGGCCATTGATGCTTGTTTATGCTTCATGAAGTTCTTGTGCTGTGTTTTTCAGCTCCATCAGGTCATTTATGTTCTTCTCTAAACTGCTTATTCTAGTTAGCAATTCCTCTAACCTTTTTTCAAGGTTCTTGGCTTCCTTGCATTGGGTTAGAACATGCTCCTTTAGCTCAGAGGAATTTGTTATTACCCACCTTATTTTGAGCCTATGTGTGTCTTTGCACATGAGATGCAAAGTGAGAACCTACTTCTGTCAGTTCATCAAACTCATTCTCCGTCCAGTTTTGTTCCCTTGCTGGCAAGGAATTGTGAACCTTTGGAGAAGAGACGTTCTGGTTTTTGTAATTTTCAGCCTTTTTGCGCTCGTTTTTCCTCATCTTCATGAATTTATCTACCTTTGGTCTTTGATGTTGTTCACCTTCAGATGGGGTCTCTGAGTGGATGTCCTTTTTGTTGATGTTGATGCTATTCCTTTCTGTTTGTTAATTTTCCTTCTAACAGTCAGGCCCCTCTGCTGCAGGTCTGCTGGAGTTTGCTTGAGGTCCACTCCAGACCCTGTTTGCCTGGGTATCACCAGCAGAGGCTGCAGAACAGCAAAGACTGCTGCCTGTTACTTCCTCTGGAAACTTCGTCTGCCAGATGCCAGCTGGAGCTCTCCTGTATGAGGTGTCTGTCGACCCCTGCTGGGAGGTCAGATAGGAATATGTGTCTCCAAGCCAGTAGGCATGAGGATCAGGGACCCACTTGAGGAGGCATTCTGTCCCTTAGCAGAACTTAAGCACTGTGCTGGGAGATCTGCTGCCCTCTTCAGAGCTGGCAGGCAGGAACGTTTAAGTCTGCTGAAGCTGCGCCCACAGCCGCCCCTTCCCCCAGCTGCTCTGTCCCAGGGAGATGGGAGTTTTACCTGTAAGCCCCTGACTGGGGCTGTTGCCTTTCTTTCAGAGATGCCCTGCCCAGCAAGGAGGAATCTAGAGAGGCAGTCTGGCTACAGCGGCTTTGCTGAGCTGTGGTGGGCTCCTCCCAGTTCGAATTTCCTGGCAGCTTTGTTTACACTGTGAGGGGAAGACCGCCTACTCAAGCCTCAGTAATGGTGGACATCCCTCCCTCCACCAAGCTCGAGTGTTCCCGGTCAACTTCAGACTGCTGTGCTGGCAGCGAGAATTTCAAGCAGTGAATCTTAGCTTGCTGGGCTCTGTGGGGGTGGGATCTGCTGAGCTAGACCACTTGGCTCACTGGCTTCAGCCCCCTTTCCAGGAGAGTGAACGGTTCTGTCTTGCTTGCATTTCAGGCGTCACTAGGGTATGCAGAAAAACTCCTGCAGCTAGCTCGGTGTCTGTCCAAATGGCTGCCCTGTTTTGTGGGTGAAACCTGGGGCCCTGGTGGTATAGGCACCCGAGGGACTCTCCTGGTCTTCGGGTTGTGAATACCACAGGAAAAGCATAGTATCTGGGCCGAAGTGCACTGTTCCTCAAGGCACAGCCCCTCACGGCTTCCCTGGGCTAGGGGAGGGAGTTCCCCAAACGCCTTGTGCTTCCCAGGTGAGGCGACGCCCCGCCCTGCTTCGGCTCACGCCCCAGTGGGCTGCCCCCGCTGTCTAACCAGTCCCAATGAGATAAGCCAGGTACCTCAGTTGGAAATGTGGAAATCACCTGCCTTCTGCATTGATCTCACTGGGAGCTGCAGACCAGAGCTGTTCCTATTTGGCCACCTTGCCAGCCACCCCTTTATTTTTATTTTTTATTTTTTTGAGGCAGAGTCTCACTCTTTCACCCAGGCTGGAGTGCAGTGGCATGATTTTGGCTCGCTGCAACCTCTGCCTCATGGGTTCAAGTGATTCTTATGCCTCAGCCTCCCAAGTAGCTGAGATTATAGGTGTGCACCACCATGCCTGGCCAATTTTCATATTTTTAGTAGAGACAGGGTTTCACTATGTTGGCCAGGCTGGTCTTGAACTCCTGGCCTCAAGCAATCCACCTGCCTCGGCTTCCCAAAGTGCTGACTTTACAGGTGTGAGCCATCACACCCAGCCCCGTAATTTTATTAATAGTAGTTGTAGTTACAGTTTTTATAATTTTTTCTCCTGAAAACCCTGCCTGATAGCCATTTTCCTTTTTCTTTAATCTACTGTAATATTTGACTGTATCCTGCTAAATTGATATCTAGAGAGTTTCTAAAAGGAGGAACTCTTGGGATTCAGGGCTTTAGACACTATTGAAATAAATGTCTTTCTTAATTGCAGACTGTGAGAGAAACGTGGTAATGATCATTAAGTTTCCACTACTGAGTGTTAAAAAAGGATGTGGGTGCTGAGCCAACATTTCCTCTCTCTTTTATCTCCTATTCCCTCCTCTCTGTCCATTAGTATCTGTTGTGAGGTGGTTATGGCATCTGAAGTTATAGTGCAGACATGGTGGTGCTGTAATAGGAACTGCAGTCCTTTCATTTTAGCGTGATAGCATGGGGGCCACGGAAAGCTGTAAAGCATTGAAGAGTTACAAGAGTTCTGGAAGTACTTAAGAAACATGAAGTTGCATTTCCTTACATTCTTATATTTGTGATGGTTATAGTAACAAAAATCACTAGAATAATTTGGAGTATAGGGAAAGCTGTGGTGTGGGCTAGTTTTGTATGCATATTTGCTTTTGTTAATATTACGTACCAATTTTTGTTTTCCCTAGAAGACAAAATTGTTTCTAAATGGAAACCTTAGCTTCCTGGGCTTCACATTGATTTTGAGGACTGTGTAGTGGTGACTGAAAAATAGGTTTCAGCCATCTTGGAAGAGAGAATACACTGGACTTTTACATGAAGCATGGCTTATGACACATGTCTGACACGTCTTGCTAAAAAGCAAGTTCTTAATGATATGACCTACCTTCATGAGCATAGACACATGTTTTCAATTCATAAATGATGGCCTATTGAGAGATGTCTATTGTGTTCATTAAAAAGTACATATGAAACTAGGATCAAATTAAACATTTCAAGTAGCTAATTTTATCAGCTCTTAATAATTAATTAGTTTTTAGCATTTAGAATGAAGGTGATTAACATAGATTTACTACATGCTATAAGATTTCTGCCTCTGGAAGATGAAAGGGGACATTTATTTTTCATATGCTTAAACATTGGCATTTTTGCTTTTGTTCTGTGGGGATTTTGTATATAACAAAAGAACTTACTAAGTTGTTTTATTATGAAATTTTAATTATAAAATATCTTTAATGCTTTTTAGTCAGCCTACATTTAATTGTAGTTTGTTGGAATGTTATAATTTCATTTTACATTTCTACAGTTAATAAAAAAGTCTTTTCTGCTACTGTGGTGTGTTGTTATATCATTTTATTTATATTTTTATAATTTGATTTTTAAAGTGGGTCATATTTTTACATAGTTTAATATGCCCAAAATATAAAGGCAAAAGTTTTGTTCCTGTCTGAATTCCTGATTTGCTTGGTTCTCTTTTAATCTCCAGGTAAAAGCATTAGTTTCTTATATATCCTTCCAGAGTCTGTACAAATGCAATTAGGTACACATACATATTATAATTTTTTTCCTTTATCACATTTTAAAAAGTATAAATCCAGAGATATTAAGTAATAGATAATAAGTGTTAGATGTCAGATAGTAACTTGTAAAGAATAAAGTTACATTATTGTTATACTTGGAAATAAAGTAATTTAATTACATGTCTCTCGCCAGTTATTTCAGGTTGAGTGTACATGTTGGCTTCCTCTTCAAAGTAGAAAGTTCCTGGAGAAGACCTACTGTTTCTGGAACTGTTTTTGTTTGACCCATGCTATGCAAACTTACTCATTCATGCAAACACTGGGTGCTTTATACAAAGATTACCACCTGTATTTTTTATTTGTGTTTCTCAAAGGAGTTTTGGCAAAATTTGCATAATGACTTGGCTCATTTAGCTTTGTATGTTGTTAAGAGTTCAAATGCTGTGGATATGAAAGATTACAGTGTATACCAAATAAAAAGGTGGTGTGGTAGACAATGTTCTCAGGATAAACCTGTGTTAGGTATTCAAATCTAATTTGCATGTTGGATCTAGACCTATGATTATTAACTCCATTTACAGTTGGTAAACATTTGCATAAAATTGGTCATCTTGATAGCTTAAGTATACTGAGCAAAATGTTAACTCCTTGGGTAGCATGTGTGACTGTATGATTGTCAAGATGAAAGCTAATCTAAGCACATTTGGTATACTGATAATCATTTCTAGAAATGTGCGGTAGTATCATGTCAAAATGTCAGAAACATGTCTGACAATTTACCTTTTCATACTAGAAATGGTGGATGACATATTTCAAGTCCTGGTAGCTGTATCAAATCCTCCCTATGTAAATATCATGCTTGGTACTACTTAGTATCTACTTAGAAGCACTAGTGTGGCGTGTGATTTGTTGTATAATTCTGAAAGAAAATATACTAATTTTGTGCACTTTATATTGGCTCTTGCTTTATTGTAGCCTTTATCCATTAATCTGCTATTAATGGATAATTTCCCAATCATTTGGTCCTTTTTGTAATGGTTATGTGGAGATGGTGATTCTTTTTATTAAATATTGCATGACTGTATATGTGTTAATAATTTATTGGGGCAGTGAGCTGATATAAATCTCTTTTTTAGATGAAGTTTTTGGCTATTTACAAAGGTTGATTACTTTTTAGAACAGTGATTGCCTCAGATTTGCAAAGGCTGAGGAAAATCACACTTCTTATTTTACCTTTTTCCATTTGTGGTTAAACCTATTGTAAATATATTGGTAAGGGTTTTAGGCCCTTGAAGAGGCCTCTGTATTTGAACAGTTTGATTCTGTCAATTTCATTTAAATCATTATTGTTTGTAAGACCTCGGGATAAATACCACTTTTGAGGTAGTGACTGAACAAACATGAGTTCTTGAATAGTTTCTACTAAAATGTTTCTTTTTTTATCCTATGAGTGGTCTCTGTGCCTTTTAAAATAAGTTTTTAAATAAGATGATAATTAACTAATACTGAAGATATGATCCTAACTTTTTTAGTAATGATTTGGTTGCCTCGATCATATTTTATGATGGTTTAAAAAAACTGGATGGAGATATATATATACATGAATGATAGATTATTCTGTAATATTGTTTATACATTCATTGTTTCTAGCTTGCAAGCACCCTTAGTGTATTTAATGTATTAGATTTATATAATTAACTTTATGTACAATATTAGATTAGGATGGGAATTATATAAAATGAGGCATGCCACTATCAAGTCTGGCATGTTTTTGTTACCAAATTCTGAGTGCTGAATGCTGAATGAGAAGCAGTCATGTATTTACTCAGATTGATCCAGGATCCCCTGAGGGAATTGGCAGTTTCCTCTGGATGGCATTGCTAAATCTTCAGTTTTGTTTCTTCCTTGCTCCCCCTGTGGCTCATACTTAGGTCAGATTACTGAGAAAATCAGTGTTATTGACGAATGCCTTGTACATGATAATAAAAGTCTCAATACCTACCTCTGAAAAAGATCAGAAACACATAATTAAATGCAAATAGGGTAACTTGTTTAATTTTGAGTTAATTATAGCTTCATCCAATGTCATTGATTACTGGGGTAGCACAACTTGGTGTCCATCTAATACAGATCATAGTGATTCTTATTTTTTCTTTTAGATAAATTAATGTTTGACTTTGAGGATAACACATTTTTAATTCAGAACTAGTGTTTAAGTTTTTTGTTGTTAAGTTTTAACAAAAGTTTTTCTTGTAGGCATGGGAATCGTAAGTGGTGATTAAAGTTTTGAGTTTAATGGATATAAGGAAGAAAAATAAACTGAGAATTGACTTAAATATCTTCTTGGAGAAGAGGGGATTCAGCACTCTCAGAGCCTCTCCTCTGTTAGTGTGCTGGTAGTTGATGAGGATGAAGATGATGAGATGAACAAGAGTCTGGAAGGACCAAGCATAGGTATACTAATTACACACAACTTTAAAAATCCGTGTGATTATTTCATTGTGTTGTAGCATTGCAGATAAGAAAAGAATCTGCAATATTTAACTCAAATTTGTTTTATAGCTAAAATAACCGAGGCCCATAGAGATTGGAAGATGTGTGCAAAGCCATTGAATGAGTTACTGGCAGCCTAGAATCCAGATTATATTTATTCAACCTAATGCCTTCTTCTGCACTATTCTCTTTCCATGTTTATTGGTTATACATACAGTAGTTATTACTGGCTTGCTAGATGGTTACGTATGATTGAGAAAGGAGGTAGGAAGACCTAATGAAAAATTTATTTCACAATTCTGCTGAAGACTAGGGCTGCTGACAGTTAATAATAGTAGCTAGTATAACGTTGAGAACTTGCTAGGTAAGAGACACTGTTCAAAGAGCTTCATGTGTACTTACATGTAATCTCGAAAGAGTTCTCTGAGGTAGATTGCAGTATTATAATGCTATTTTGTAGATGCAAAGGCCAAGTCTTAAATAGATGAAGTAATTTGCTAAAGATACTTATCTACTCAGTATGGGGGCACATATTTGAACTCCTACCATATTCCATTCTGCTTCCCTTTATTTATCAGTCAGCATGTAAGGGAAGGTCTTTGAACAGATCCAAAGCCCTTGTCAGCTCTCATGTCCAGTGACTACTGGAATTTAAGTTTTTTCCCTCTTTTTCTAAGAAAATTTTTCTTTTCACTATAATATGAAAGTCAGTTAATTGAATCTCACCCCAGATTTCAAGAGATTGTCATGTCAAGTTTATTCTGGATGGTCTCCCAGCCCTTAGACAGGGAGGAGTGGGGTTAGCTTGCTATTTTATTTGGTCCTCAGGATTTTAGGCTTTTACCTCCTGCTTAGTGGTTTATCAACCATCTTGAAAATGGCATAATTATAGTCTTTTGAGGATTGATGGTAGATGAACAGTTTACCTGATTTACCTTTGCGTGGGAAGTTAGAACATTTGCCTACCTCTTGCCTTTCCATATTTTCTTCTTTCTCTGCGATTCTTCAGAGGTTACTTACTTACTGATTCAGCAGCCTCACTTGGTTATTCTTTCATTCCCTGGGATATCAATTTTCTGGACTGGGTTTAAAGCAGTGAGGCATACTTTATTCTTCTTACCCATTGTGGCCTCTAATTCCTTTTAACCGTATTCATTGTATGCTTTTCTCATCTGAAGAAGATGGTCACATCCGGTTTCTCAGTGTGAGGATGAAAAACTTACTGGTAATTTTTGTTTTGGGTCTCCTTATTGATTAGGACTATAGTCCTGTCATACTGATTAAATCTCAGAAGGGTATAGATGTAGGGAGTGGAATCTGCTAGTTCCCACTGAGTTTGGAAACAAGGAGGATACTGTGAGCAAAGGTTTATTCAGTGGTTTTTCTTCCTCTTCTACCTTTTTCTTTTTCTGTGTATTATTTACTTCTGGCAAGCGCCAATAAAAGAATCACAGTGCAGACCTCTAGGATTTTAGAGCAAATCTGTGCCCTGTCTGCAGATAATGATTTTTCTTTTGAGAAACAGTTCCTGGCTTTTGACTTTGCTAGAAACTGAACACCTAATCATGAGATGCCAGGTGACCATGTGGCTGAGTTTCCCATCATGAATTGGCTGTTGTCTGACCTATTTAGCTATAGGTTGGGAACAAGCAGCAGCTATCTGTTGTCAAGTGATAATGGTATATAAGAGACCAAGGTTGGGCAGGTCCAGATAATATAAGTAAGTTAAACAAGCTGGTGGCTCAGACTCCTTTGATACCAACTTCTGTTTCATTGCCTCCTCTCCTTCATTCCATGTTTATGGTCTCCTGGGATGTTCCTTATGACCATTTGAGTGAGGAAGAAAACTTGAGCCTAGTTTATAGATAGATCTGGATGAAACGCAAGTGTTACTCAAAAGCAGACACTGAAACACTAAAGCCCCACAGAAGACTCACCATGAAGGACAGTGGTAAAGGAAAATCTTCCCAGTGGGCAGAACTTCTATGCATTATATTTTGTTGCCTACTATGTCTGCAGTAGGAGATGGCCAGAGATAAAGATCTACATTGATTAATGTTTTATCTTGGTGGTCAGAGACCTGGAACAAATAGGATGTGAAGACTGGTGACAAGGAAGTCTAGGGAAGAGGTGTGTGAATAGACCTCTCTGAATGTCCACAAACTGTGAAAATTGAGCGCCATGTGAATACCTCTTAAAGGGCATCTACTGCAAAGAATACTTGCTAGTGAGCTGGACAGAACAACATGCTCTGTGCATGTCAGTCAGCCTTTTATTCAGCCACGTTAGGGCTTGCTCAGTGGACATGTGAAAAGGTGGCTATATTGGCAGGGTTGGGAGCTCTTCATTGGTTCAGCAATAAGGTCCTTCCCTTTACAAGACTGACCTGGCTACTGTTATTGCTGAGTGCCTAATCAGCCAACTGCAGAGTCCAACATTGAGTTCCTGATATGGCACCATTCACTGAGGGAACCAGCCAGCCATCTGCTAGTTGTTGATTATATTGGACCTCTTCCATTATGGAGAGGGCAAAGATATATTCTCACAGGGCTAGTATCATATTCTGCATATGGATTTGCTTTCTCTACCTATAATGCTTCTGCCAGCACCACCATCTGTGGACTCACATAAAACTTTATTCACTGTTAGGGCATTCTGCATTGTATTGCTTCTGATCAAGGAATTCCTTCTCTAGCAAAGAAGGTGCAGCTGTGGGCTCATGCCCTTGGAATTAACTGGTCTTGTCCCATACCCTATGATCTGAAAGTGGCTGGCCTAATTGAAAGGTAGAATGGCTTACTGAATGCTCCTAATGCCAACTGAAAGGCAGTACCATGAAAGGATGGGGTTCTGTTTTACAAGATGTAGTATACACTTTGAATCTGTGACCATTACATGTGCTGTCTCTTCAATAGCCAGGATTCATTACTCTAGGATTCAAGGGGTAAGTGAGAGTAGCTTTGCTCATTGTTACACCTAATAACTCACTTGCAGATCTTTTATTTCCTTTCTTGGAAATACTGAGCTTTGCCGAGCTCTGGTTTGGAGACCTTGGACTTCAAGGGGATAGTGTTTCCACTAGAGGACACAAGAGTGGTTCTATGAGATTGGAAGATGGGGCTGCTTCTTGGCCATTTTGCAGTCCTTATGCTACTGAACAAATGCTCAGAAAGAGGAGCTAATTTATTCACTGGAGTAACTGATACTGATAACTAAGGGAAAATTGAGGTTTTGATACAGGGAGTCAAAGAGACAATATCTGAAATTCAGGGAATTCTCTGGGCACTTCTTAATACTTCTATCCCCAACAGTAAAGGTTAATAGAAAATAGTATCAGCCAAAAAAGGGCAGGATGATTAATGGCTCATATTTCAAGAAGGAAGGTTTGGGTCACTCCACCACGTAAAGAACTCAGAGAAGCTGAGGTTGTTTTATCTCTGGAGCTTTGATCTGGGTCTTCTCTTTACTATCCTCCAGGTCTATGCTTAACTTTTGGGTACATTAATGTGGTTATAATAACTTTTTAATGATTTATCTGTTCTAACATCTGTGCCAATTCTGAGTCAGCTCTGATTCTCCAATTTTTCTTCTCATTATGGTATTACTGTTTCTTATTTTGTATGTGCCTGGTAATTTTTGATAAGATGCTGAACATCGTAAATTTTACCATTTTGGTTGCTGGATGTTTTTGAGCTTTGTTCTGGGATACAGTTAAATTACTTGGAAGCAGGTTGGTTCTGTTCAGCATGACTGGAGCCATGCTCAGTCAAGGGCTAAATATTCCTTGCTACTGAGGCAAGATCCTTCTGTGGGCTTTACTCAGTGCCCCACCAGTCATGGAAACTTCAGCAACCTAAGTCAACTACCTAAACCCTATAAACCTGAAAATCTTCTCATGACTGGCTGGTAAGAACAGGCATTATTCCCAGTCCTGAGTCAGCTCTGGGCACCGTTACTCCGTTCTTTTGAGGTCATTCTTTCCCCAGCTTTGGTTAGTCTCCTCACATACATGCACTGGTCAATGCTCAACTGAGTACCGTAATTACTCCTCTCAGGTACTCTGTCTGACAAAGTCTAGCAAGCCTTGATTTCCTCAAATTATTAACTCTGTCTTAGTGCAGAGTGTTCTGGACTGACTGCCTTGCTCAACTGCAGCTAAGTCTGGAAACTGACAAAGCAGTAAGCTGGGACAATTGTAGGGCCCACTTCATTTGTTTTCCATCTCTCAGGGTTCACTGTTCTGCATTGTGTTATGTTCAATGTCTTGAAAAATTATTGTTTTACATATTGTGTCTGTTTTTTGGTTGTTTCATATAGAAGCTTTTAATGTTATTTCTGAATCTCATATATTTGTATAACAGTGAATAGGATAAGATTAAACAGAAGAAACATTATTTAGAAAGTTAACGAATTTTTTCTGCATAATGAAAGCCTGTTGTTAGTTATTTAGAATCACTTCTTAATCACAGCAAGATACTTTGTTTTATTGAAGATTTATTTCCCTCTAGATTTTCTCCTTATTAAATAGTAGAACATAGAGAAGAGAGAACAGTTAAGATTGGCCGGATTGCTTCTGCAAGGTTATGTCCGTAGAGAAGCTGAATGTGTAGAATTTCAAGAAGGTAATTGAGAAGTCGGGGAGTAGAGTTTATCTCAGCACCAAAAGAATCATTTGTAAATAAATACAGGATGAGAAAAGTGAAGAATCAAAAGAGAAGCTTTTGAAGCACAATATTCCTAAGGTCTTGTTTTAAGGGTATGTTTCTGTGTTTGTTTTTTATTGATTTGAGATCGTCTTAATGCGTGTTAGAAAATTTATCAGGCTGAAAGAGTTGATCCTAAAATACTGCAGAAAAGTTGGATGTGAAATGGGAAAGAAAACTAACTTTCATGAGATGCTTCATAAAATCTATTTCAATTCAGGGTGAAAATTGCAAAACTGTCTGCCAATGCATTTTTGATGGACATTCTGGCTATTTGTGTGAGTCTTCTGCATTGAGGTTTTATTTATTTGGCTTCTTTTTGCTTGACTCTAGACCAGGTGGTTTACATATGTTATCTCATCTTGTCCTTCTGACAAATCCTGTGAGGTATGTGGTGTTAATCTCATTTTAAAGATGAAGATTTTCAGGCTTACAGGGTTTAGGTAGTTGACTTAAGGTCGCTGGTAGTAAGCAAGGATTATCTCTGGGTCTTTGACTGCTAGGCAAGTATTAACACCTCATCACACACATGGGCTGCTTTTTCTGAAGGTAGTAGATGGAGATTTCTTTACTTGAGTAAAAGGGCAAAAAAGAAAGAATGTAAAGTAGTTTTTAGAAGTAGTTTTTTCTAGTCCCCAAATTAACAGGAAAAGGGAAATCTGTCTAACGTAGGTATTGTGTTTTCCCTGTTATTCTGACTACAGTAATTTCTGTTGAAATAACCACAGTGATTTTGCTGAAAGGCCATACGTGTTTCTAAATAAAATAGTTACATAATTTTAAGAGCATATGTTAATTAGTTAATTATACATTCTTTTGAATGATTCATAGACTATCATAGATTTTTATATCAGTTGGCACCTGGAGTCACAATGTTAATATTAGAAAAAAGATTCAGAGGACCCTTTTCCCAAAAAAAATCATGTGACTCTAAAGAACAATTTAAATAACACAATAAAAACAGATTTATCAGGAGAGGGAGTCGTGGCTATAGATATTTACCATTTTTTCTTGGTGGGGGTTTGTAGGAATAGAATACAGTCAGTTCTTTTATTTATTTATTTTTGTTTGTTTAAACCTGTTGCTGTTGTGTCATTAAGAATGTAAAATAATGAGATAGCTTTTTTCTTTTTTTTTGACCGAGTCTCACTCTTTTGCCTAGGCTGGAGTGCAGTGGTGCGATCTCAGCTCACTGCAACTTCTGCCTCCCAGGTTCAAGCGATTCTCCTGCCTCAGCCTCCTGAGTAGCTGGGACTACAGGCACATGCCACAACTCCCGACTAATTTTTGTATTTTTAGTAGAGATGGGGTTTCACCGTGTTGGCCAGGCTGGTCTTGAACTCCTGACTTCAAGTGATCCACCTGCCTTGGCCTCCCAGAGTGCTGGGATTACAGGCATGAGCCACCGCAACCAGCCCAAGATAGCTCTTAATAAATACAGCAATAGCTCAGGATACTTATATCTGAGTATGTTCTGTTGTTCCTGAAATAAATTAACATATATGTAGTAAACTCTTAAGTTATCACCATTTGGATACATAGAAGTTTACTGAGGAAAGAAGTTTAGTGTGTCATATGAACAGTATTATTGTGCTTAGTAATGTCAAAAGTATACAGCCAAAGTTGAGAAAGTTTTTGAACTAATGAAAATATATTTTCATTGAATATGAGAGTGAAATTGCTACTATGTGTAATTTATATGCATATAAAGTCCACAAGTTATCTATATATAGTTTGTATACTTTAGGAAATTGAAAATGTAAGAAATTGAAAATCTGCTACTACTTTTTAGTACTTTTTAGGTTTCTTTCCAGTTCTAAGTGAGTGTCACTTTGTATAACTGCATTGTAGTATGTTCTCCTCTATACAAAAATAAACAAGTAAATAAAATCCAGTATTATATCCTTGACGAGAACACTATTTTGTTGTTGACATATGGTTAGTCATTAGTTGTATTCAGTACCATACCTTCCTCATTTAGCAGCACCATCTGTTAAAACTATGGCTGATACCAGTAGAGAGGAAGCCAATTATTTTTGAGTTTGTGAGCATGGGATACATGAGAATATGTCTGAAGTTGCCGGCAGTCAAATCCTTTAGAACTGGTGTAGTCAAATAATTGGAGGTAGCGCTACCTTGGGGAACCAGGTCAGGAAAGAACATGATAATGCTTGTTCAGCATCTTTCTGTACTCTTAGCAAGAGTGATGTGTTATAAAATTAAATAACACATAATTAAGTTATTCAAAAAGATTTGCATGATATGCTTTGTTTTTAAGGCTCTCACACTATTGGTGTTTGTGGTTTGTGACTGCGGCTGGCATAATAAGAGTTGGTAAAGGTCTTTTCACAGTGAGGCAAAACCTTTACAGGAATGATTTTCTTCATAGGCTTTTTATGGATTTGGGAGAGTATTGTACTAATAAAGTTAAGCATAAAATTAGTAGACATTTATCATTGATTTCTTTTCATGTCTGTGTCTTTATCTGTGTTATAAATGCTTTGGACTGCACATATGTGATTATAGCAGAATAACTGGCCTTGGAGGGACATTGGGTTTTTCGTAACAGACCTCTGTCTGTGTGTGTGCTGGCAACAAGTACGTGTTTTTCTATTTCCACCTGGACTCTTGAAACATCTTTTTATTTTCTTCTTCTTTCTTCCTTCTCCCTTCCTTCTTCCTCCTTCCTCCTCTTTCTCCTTCTTGTTCTCCTCCGTCTCCTCCTCCCTCCTCTCTCCCTTCTCCCTTCTTCCTCCATCCTCCCTCCTCTTCCTCTTCCTCTTCGTCTTCTTCCTCTTCCTCTTCTTCTTCTCCTCCTCCCCCTCCTCCTCCTTTTCTTTTTTGAGACAGAATCTCACTCTGTCGCCCAGGCTGGCATGCGGTGGCACAATCTCGACTCACTGCAACCTCTGTCTCCCAGGTTCAAGTGATTCTCCTGCCTCAGCCTCCCGAGTACCTAGGATTACAGGTGTGCACCACCACGCCCAGCTAATTTTTGTGTTTTTAGTACAGATGGGGTTTCACCATGTTGACCAGGCTGGTCTCAAATTCCTGACTTCAAGTGTTCTGCCCTTTATTATTCATCTTAATGTTCTCCTTAATATTGGAACCATATTCTGCTAAATGAAGCATGATATATACGATTTTTCCTTTTTCTAGAGGTTTGTCTTTGGAAAATTTTATTTTTTTTTAACTTTTATTTTTAGTTCAGGGATACAAGTGCCGGTTTGTTACATAGGTAAACTTGTGTCATGAGGGTTTGTTGTACAGATTACTTCATCACAGGTATTAAGCCTAGTATCCATTAGTTATTTTTCCTGATCCTCTCTCTACTCCCACTCTCTGTCCTCTCATAAGCCCCAGTGTGTGTTGTTCCCCTCTGTGTGTTCATGTGTTCTCATCATTTAGCTCCCACTTATAAGACAACATGTGGGATTTGGTTTTCTGTTCCTGTGTCAAGTTTGCTAAGGATAATGGCCTCCAGCTCCATCCATGTCCCTGCAAAGGACATGATCTCATTCTTTTTTAGGGCTGCATAATATTCCATGGTGTGTATATACCACATTTTCTTTATTCAGTCTACCATTGGTGGACATTTAGGTTGATTCCATGTCTTTGCTATTGTGAATAGTACTACGAAGAATATACACTTGCATGTGTCTTTATAATAAAACAGTTTCTATTCCTATGGATATCTACCCAGTAATGGGATTGCTGGGTTGAGTGGTATTTCTGTCTTTAGGTCTTTGAGGAATCACCATACTGTATTCCACAATGGCTGAACTAATTTACACTCCCACCAACATTGTATAAGCTTTTCCTTTTTCTCTCAAACCTTGCCAGCATCTGTTATTTTTTGACTTTTTAATAATAGTTGTTCTGACTGATGTGGAACACGTTTTTTGTTTTTTAGGTTTTTTTTTTTTTTTTGTAGTAACAACTTTGAAATTATGTGTGGCTCTGTTTTTGCCCAGTCTTCCCTCTCCTCTTCCCTCCTGTGCCAACTTATAGGACCAGTAACCCATATCAGGCCATACTTTCCCTTCCCTCGCTTTCCCTCCTTTTCTCTTCTTTTCCTTTCTGTAAGTAAATCTTATCCAAGTGAGGAAACAAACATTAATAAAATATAAAAGGTAGGGAGAGAATGGCAACAAAATTCTACTTTAGGCTAGAATCTAATTCTTGAGTAATTCTTTTAGAAAAGGTCTGGGTGGTAAATTCTCTGTGCTCTTTCAAAACTGAAACTGTTTCATATTGTTGGAATGAGTCTAGTTTTTGAAATTTAAAAATTTTTTTGGAGACAGGATCTTGAGCTTGGGCTCATGTGATCCTCCTGTTTTAGCCTCCCAAATAGCTTTGACTACAGGTACACACCACCACGCCAGACTAGAATGGGTGTAAATGTTTAGATTCAAAGTCATTTTCCCTCACAGCTTTGAGGCATTCCTTCCTTTAGAAGTTAAGAAGTCTGGTGGCCATCTGTTTTCTTTCTCTGTAGGCATCTTTTGTTTTTCATTTCTCAAAACCTTTTAGGCCTTTATTTTTAGCCTTAGTAATCTAAATATCAGAAGGACTTTCCTGGTGTGAATGTCTGTTTAGCTTCTTCATGCTTAGGGCTCTAGGGATTCCGTCAATCTGAGGTTTCGTGTCTTAGCCCTGGAAAAGTTTTAATTTTGTCCTTAATTTCCATACCGTCATTTTCTTTATGTTCTCCATTTCTGGCAATCCTATTATATATGGCAGCTTTTGTGGACTTGTCCTTTGTGCAGTGATCCACGCGCCTCAGCCTCACAAAGTACTGGGATTACAGATGATTTTAAAGTGATGGTGTTATTTTTCAGGAGGCTAACTCTATTATTGGTATATGATAAGATGGGAAAGATTTTACCTGTGACCCAGAATGAACATGTTTGTTATGTATTCCAGTTTAAAATTAATAATATGTGTAACGAAGACACTGGTGTTTACTATTACTGTTATGCTCTTGGATAAAGCTAAGAATATTAAAACTTGAAAAAATTGATACATAATATTTTACATATTTGTGGGTACATGTAATATTTTGTTGTGTGCATACAATGTGTAATGACTGAGTCAGTATTTGGGGGTGTTCATTGCCATTAATATTTATCATTTCTGTTTATTGGGAACATGTCAGGTCCTCTCTTCTAGTTGTATATTTGAAATATACAATATATTGTTGCTATCTATAGTCACCCTACTCTGCTATCAAACATTAGAACCTATTCCTTCTATCTAACTGTATGTTTGTACCTATTAACCAGCCTCTCGTTATCCCTCCTAGTCCTTCACACATCCCCTTCCCACCTGAGATGTCTATTCTACTCTCTACCTCCATGAGGTCAATGTTTTTAGCCCCCACATGAGTGGCAACATGCAAAATTTGTCTTTCTTTGCCTGGTATATTTTACTTAACATAATGATTTCCAGTTCCATTCATGTTGTTGCAAATGATATGATTTTGTTCTTTATTTATGGCCAAATAGCATTCTATTGTATATATGTGCCACATTTTCTTTATCCATTTTTCTGTGATAGACACTTAGGTTGATTCCATGCCTTTGTTATTGTGAATAGTGCTGCAGTGAACATGGAAGTGCAGGTATCCTTTTGATAAACTGATTTCTTTTTTCCCTTTGGATAAATACTCAGAATTGAGATTTCTGGGTCACATGGTAGTTCCATTTTTAGTTTTTTGAGAAATCTCAATACTGTTTTCCGTAATGATTGTACTAATTTACATTACCACCAACAGTGAACAAGAGTTCCCTTTTCTCTGTATCCTTACTAGCATCTGTTATTTTTTGTCTTTTTAAAAATAGCCATTCTAACTGCGGTGAGATGATATCTCATCGTGGTTTTGATTTACAATTCCCTGATGATTAGTGATGTTGAGCATTTTTCCATATACCTGTTGTCCATTTGTATGTCTTGTTTTGGGAAAGTCTATTCACATCCTTTGCCTGTTTCTTAATTAGATTTTTTTTGCTGTTGAGTTGAGTCCTTATATATTCTGTTTATTAATTCTTTGTCAGAGGAATAGCTTGCTAATATTTTCTTCTTTTTTGTAGGTTGTCTTTGTTCATGGTTTTCTTGCTGTGCAGAAGCTTTTTAGCTTGATGTAAACCCATTTGTCTACTTTTGGTTTTGTTGTCTGTGCTTTTGAGGTCTTAGTGATAAAATCTTTGCCTAGAACAATGTCCTGGAATGTTTTCCCTATGTAAAATCACTTTTTTGAATGGATAATATATTCATATGGCACAAAATTCAAAGGGAACCAAAACACATACAGTAAGTAATAAGACTCCATCCATCTGCCATCTGCTCCAGGTAAGTATTTGGGAAGAAACTCATTGTTACAGTTTCTACACACACACACACACACACACACACACACACACACACACACACAGGGTATGGATTTATAAGAATAAATGTACACACACACACATATATACATATGTAATGTTTTTTGCTTTCTCCTTTTGCATAAAAGTTAGCGTATAATACACATGATTTTCATTTAACTATTTAGGTTGGTGCAAAAGTAATTGCGGCTAATATAGTTTGGTTACCTTGTTTTATCAGTTCATCACAAAATTTCTTTCTTTTTCTTTTTTGAGATGGAGTCTTTCTCTGTCACCCAGATTAGAGTGCAGTGGTGTGATCTCAGCTCACTGCAACCTCTGCCTTCCAGATTCAAGAGATTCTTACGCCTTGGCCTCCCAAGTAGCTGGGATTACAGGCATGCACCATCACACTCGGCTGATTTTTGTATTTTTAGTAGAGACAGGGTTTCACCATGTTGGCCAGGCTGGTCTCAAATTCCTAGTCTCAAGTGACCTGCCCCCCTCGGCCTTCTGAAGTGCTGGGATTACATGTGTGAGCCACCATGCCTGGCTGCGACAAAATTTCTTTTTTTATTTTTTGAAGTAGTAGTATATTCCATTTTGAGGATATAGGATATTTATATATAGTAAATATATATGTATATATAATATATATATTATTTAACCATTCCCTTTATTCTAGACATTTTTGTTGTTTCTTTTCTTGGCTTTTGCTAATAACGAAACTGTTACCGTGATGTCCATGTCTTTGTATTTATGTATCATTTTGCATATGCATAAATATATTTTTAGACTGTCTGGAATTGTAATTACTGGGTTAAAAGTTGTGTACATTTCTAATTTTGATAGATATCACCTAATTGCCTTGCATAGAGATTATATTAATTTATGCTCCCATCAACAACGTATGTGCTTGCTGGTTTCCCCAGAGCCTTGCCAGCATAGTTCTGTGTATCATGAGTTTTTTTCATCCTTGCCCATCTGATGAATGAAAAATGGTATCTCAGTGTCTTTTAGCTTGCATTTCTTACAAGAGTGATTTTTGTTTCCTTTTCTGTGACCTGTCTGTATCCCTTTATCATTTTTCTGTTGAGTGATGCTTACTGATTTGTAGGCACTCTCTACTTGGGAAATTAACCCTTCATGATATGATTTCCAGACTTTTTCCCCCTTTGCTATATTTTTATGTCGTTTATGGTTGCTCTTGCCATGAATAAAAAATTATTTTTTACATAGTTCACTTTATCAGTGTTTTCTTTTACTCCAAGATGATGATGGTAATTCTCTGATTGTTTCTGCTGTTACTTTAATGGTTTCCTTTTCTTACATTTAAATCTTTGAGTTACATGAAATTTATTTTGATTTATGCATCACTGATGGTTCCAGCTCTCCTTCCCGTGGATGACTAGCCATTTCTCCTGATACCATTTATTAATTTATCTTTTCTCCTCTAATTCGAATGCACCCGTCAAAAGCTAACTTACTAAATGTATTTGTATTCTTTCTTTCATATTTAAGAGTTATGTTTGTTTAGTATGAAAAAAGTTCAAACATACCCGCAAGTAGAGGGAATAGTTCAGCAAGACCCCCATACTTGTCACAGATTCAGTAATTAACATTTATCTTTTTTCTTTTATTTATGTTTTTGATGAAGAATTTTAAAGCAATCCCAGATAACATGCCATTTGCCTCTTAATAGTTCTGCGTGTAGCTTTAAAAATATGAACTTTTAAAAGATAATCAAATATTTGACATTTTATGGCCAGAAGCAGTGGCTCATGCCTATAATCCCAACACTTTGGGAGGCTGAGGTGGGCAGATCACTTAGCCCAGGAGTTCGAGACCAGCCTGGGCAACATGGCAAAACCTCGTCTCTAGCCCCCCACCCCCCCACCCCCCACAAAATACAAAAATTGGCTGGGCATGATGGTGTGCATCTGTCGTTTTAGTTACTTTAGAGGCTTAGGCCGGAGAATCACCTGAGTGCACGAAGTTGAGGCTGCAGTGAGCTGTGACTGCACCACTGAACTCCAGCCTGGATGAGTGAAACCCTGTCTCAAAAAAAAAAAAAGGCCGGGCGTGGTGGCTCAAGCCTGTAATCCCAGCACTTTGGGAGGCCGAGACGGGCGGATCACGAGATCAGGAGATTGAGACTATCCTGGCTAACACGGTGAAACCCCGTCTCTACTAAAAAATACAAAAACAAAAACAAAAACAAACAACTAGCCAGGCGAGGTGGCGGGTGCCTGTAGTCCCAGCTACTCAGGAGCCTGAGGCAGGAGAATGGCGTAAACCCGGGAGGCGGAGCTTGCAGTGAGCAGAGATCCGGCCACTGCACTCCGGCCTATGCGACAGAGCGAGACTCCGTCTCAAAAAAAAGACTTTTTGTTCTAAATTAAAGAGAAAAACCACTGGAGGCTTAACAGCTGATGTCTGTGCTTTTACTGGTACTCAGTTGCTGAAGGTGGTATCGTATTAGTCCTTTAATTGCTTATTGTTTTATTAGCGTAGAAGTGTCTAGATGATTTTCCTAGGGGGCCACTTAATGAGCAGTCTGTGTGTAAGCAGTATGAATAATAAAATTGTGAGCAGTGGTTAAGTATAGCCAAATGTATGGATGGGACCTAGGGAATAATAAAGAAGCGCTTCAAATGTAGCTTAATCTATTTTTTTTTTTTAAATTTTACTTTAAGTTCTAGGGTACATGTGCACAACGTGCAGGTTTGTTACATAGATATACATGTGCCATGTTGGTTTGCTGCACCCATTAACTCGTCATTTACATTAGGTATTTCTCCTAATGTTATCCCTCTCCCTGTCCCCAACCCCAGGACAGGCCCCAGTGTGTGATGTTCCCCGCCCTGTGTCCAAGTGTCCTCATTGTTCAATTCTCACCTATGAGTGAGAACGTGCGGTGTTTGGTTTTCTGTCCTTGTGGTGCTTTGCTCAGAATGATGGTTTCCAGCTTCATCCATGTCCCTGCAAAGGAAATAAACCCATCCTTTTTTATGGCTGCATAGTATTCCATGGTGTATATGTGCCACATCTTCTTAATCCAGTCTATCATTGATGGACATTTGGGTTGGTTCCAAGTCTTTGCTATTGTGAATAGTGCTGCAGTAAACATACGTGTGCATGTGTCTTTATAGTAGAATGATTAATAATCCTTTGGGTATATACCCAGTAATGGGACCACTGGGTCAAAGAGTATTTCTAGTTCTAGATCCTTGAGGAATCACCACACTGTCTTCCACAATGGTTGAACTAGTTTACACTCCCACCAACAGTGTAAAAGCCTTCCTATTTCTCCACATCCTCTCCGGCACCTGTTGTTTCCTAACTTTTTAATGATCACCATTCTAACTGGCGTGAGATGGTATCTCATTGTGGTTTCGATTTGCATTTATCTGATGACCAGTGATGATAAGCATTTTTTCATGTGTCTGTTGGCTGCATAAATGTCTTCTTTTGAGAAGTGTCTGTTCATATCCTTTGTCTACTTTTTGATGGGTTTGATTTGGTTGATTTTTTTCTTGTAAATGTGTTTAAGTTACTTGTAGATTCTGGATATTAGCCCTTTGACACGTGGGTAGATTGCAAAATTTTTCTCCCATTCTGTAGGTTGCCTGTTCACTCTGATGATAGTTTCTTTTGCTGTGCAGAAGCTCTTTAATTTAATTAGATCCCATTTGTCAATTTTGGCTTTTGTTGCCATTGCTTTGGTGTTTTAGTCATGAAGTCCTTGCCCATACCTGTGTCCTGTGGTATTGCCTAATCTATTTTTGAAAGTGTGCCTAAGGCTTAATGCTAGAAATTGATAACATTTTGATCAAATTCATGACTACATTCTTGCGTGTCCAGGCATATATGCCCTATTTGATTCTAGAATTATACACTAAAATTTGTGCTCAGTTTTCATTTTGTCAGTTCCTTTTTTTTTTTTTGGATACAGGGTCTTGCTCTGTCACTCAGGCTGGAGTGTAGTGGTGCAGTCTTGGCTCACTCTAGCCTCGACTTCCCTGGTTCAAGTGATCCTCCTGCTTCAGCCTCCTGAGTAGCTGGGACCACAGGCACATGCCACCACGCCCACCTAGTTTTTGTATTTTTTGTAGAGATGAGGTTTTGTCATGTTGCCTGGGCTGGTCTTGAACTCCTGAGCTCAAGCATTCCACCCTCCTCGGCCTCCCAAAGTGCTGGGATAACAGGTGTGAGCCATTGCGCCTGGTGATTTTTTCAGTTTCATATGAGAAAATCTACTTCTATGATATTGATAGGTACAAATATTTTACATAGCTATACATTTCAGTTTAGATTACGTTTGTCAATTGGATTCCATGGATAGTATTTTTCCTTTCAGTTTAAACTATTTAAAGCTAAGCTACCCTCATATCACTTGTTATTGATAATTCAGATGTATCTTCAGATTTGTACTCCAAAGGCAACTTCAGAAACTTAAAACATGGTTCACATTCTTCTACATCTATAAAATTCTTTTGAAAAATAGCCAAAGGTTGCAAGGCTTTAGTTAGGAACAAATTCAGGAGATCCATTTTACAACATGGTGACAATAGTTAACAGTATATCGTATTCTTGAAAATGCTAAGAGAGTGGATGTAAAAGTGTTCTTATCACAAAAATTACTATGTGAGGTAATGCGTACATCAATTAGCTAGATTTAGTCATTCTACAATGTATATAGGCTTCTAAAGATTATGTTGTATATGATAAACACAATTTTATCTTCTAGTTAAAAAAATGAGAAATTATTTTTGCCAAATAGCCCTAATAATCACCAGGTAGTCACCAAATACCTAGCAACAATATAAAATAAATACAGATTTCGGTTATCACTTGTATCATTCATATATCCAATTTGACTGGCAATTCTTCCTTTTCTGAACAAATTGCAACCCCTTACTTTTCTCCAGTTTCATGGTGTGTCTATGCCTTGTTTCAACCTGGTGAATCTCATACATATTTGACTGGTTAGGTCTCCCAGAGCCCTGCAGTTCCAAAAAAGATTTAATGAGGTACTTGTTTGTGAATTCACTAGCCAGTCATTTGATTGAATTAAAATGAAATGTCTGTATTTTGCTTCTATATTTTAAATATCCCCCTAATTTCTATATGTATTCAACTGACTTGGAAAGGTTATAGCACCGTCTCTTAATGAAGGATTTTTGTGGAAAGCTAACTCACACCTCTCTTCTTTGACTTGAATAAACTGTTGGAATCGACTTTTGTCTGTTTTGTTCAATACAGGCAAATTATCTGTGCAAGTGGACTCAGGTTTAGAGAGAATTTCTCAGTTTTCTTCCTGTAGGTTCTCAGTCCTAATATTAGTTCATATGTGTTGGTTAAATGGGTAAAACAAAGCTTGGGTTGAAAGCCTTATTTTCCACATATACAGAGCCATAGCTTATACTGGAGGAAAAAAAAAAAAAAAAAAGGCACCTTAATCTTTTGTAGGGAAATGATGAAATCTGGAATAGTCATAACCAAACAATATATATTTAACAACATAGCTAAAAGACTTTCTATTTTTATAAATTTAACATTCTTTTAGAATGATTGAACTTAGAATTATTGAAAATATTATAAATTCTTAAATAATTTAAATGTTTGTGCCATTTGTTAAGCTTCTGCAATATGCTGGATCTTGCTCTTGTAGTGACTTTGCATATATCATCTTTAATCTTCGCAACGAATCTACAAAATAAATATTATCCACATAAGATAGATGAAATAGGTGACGCTCCAGGGGTTAAGTATCTTGGCTAATGCCACACAGCTAATATGTGATGGAGTGAGGATTTGAAGCTACGTTTCTGAATATAATGCTCTTTCTTACTTCTGGACATTTGATAGTATCTGTTGAATTTTTGAAAGATGAGAAGAGTAGCACACTTATTTACTCGGTCTATATTTCCTGCCTGTCTAACACCTAATTTTTTTTTTCTGGAAGAAAACTTCAGACTTCCTAATAGGTGCATTTTTTTCTATTAGTAGTTTTATTTTTTCAACACTTTTAAAGAAAAATTGAATAGGTAGTATGGAGTACTCCTATAGGTGCCTCTCTTTCCCTGCTATAGCTTCTCCTATTATTAAATTGGTATGTTTGTTACAATTAAAAAACCAATATTAATACATTATTAGTGAAGTTCATAGTTTATTCAGATTTTCTTTGTTTTTATCTAATGCCCCTTTTCTGTTCCAGGATGCAGGACACCGTATTACATTTGCTTGTCTTGTCTCCTTATGGTCCTCTTGCTGTGACAGTTTCTCAGACTTTATTTTTTTTCTCCTAAAGCCTTTCCACTCTACCTTACTGCTGCCTCAAATTTACCATTTGCATTTAAGTACAATTGTAATTTGTTATTAATTACCTTGAGATATTTTGGTGGTTGTTTTTCAAAGAGCTTTGCTACTACATACCTTGACATTTTTAAGGAGTCCAGGTTATTATGTATTCTGGAATGTTCCTCTGTTAGAATATGTGTAGTGTTTTTCTCGTGATTAGCCTGGGATATGGGTTACTGGGAGGAAGACCGCGCAAGTCTGCTGCCATTTTCACCACATCCTATCCTGAGTATCTATTGTCAAGATGATTTATGACTGTTGGCGTTAACCTGAAACCTGGCAGAATTAGTGTTTGTCAGGTTTCTCCACTGTGAAGTTACTCTTTTCTTCCCTCCCTTCTATACTGGAAGTCATTACATGAGCTTGCACTGAAGGGGTGGGGGGTTTTGCTCCCTGTGGTGTATCTACATAATTTATTTGGAATTCTTCTACACAGGAGATTTGTCTCTTCTCCTGCATTTATTAATTTATTAAATCATTTATATCACTGTGGAGACATGGATATTTATTTTATACTTTGGGTTATAATTCAATACTACTTTATTTATTTTGTTACTTAAATTGATCTAACTTTGGCGATTGGGAGATGACCCTGTCAGTCAGTCCTGTGTCAGTTGCTCCTGTGTCCCTTTGCATACCTTAGTTTTTTTTTTTTTTTTAAACCACTTTTTGGCACTGCAAGATGCTCTCGGTTCATCTTGCATATTTCCTGCCTCAGTCCTAGAATCAGCCATTTCCCTAGAAGCCTTGATTCATTTTTTGAAGAGTAGTGTTCGAAACCAACATCTGGCTGCTGGGTGTGCTTATTACTGGGGTGTCATTTCTTTTAAACTCTCCTAGTGTCAGGGAAAAATGTGTATACCAATCTGTAGATATATACATATGTAAAAATACTTCTATGTAAAAATACTTCTATGTGTCTCTGTGAAGTTAAACATTAGTTCTTACTGATGTTTCCAATGATAATTTATTACAACTCCTCATATTTAAGTGATTTAAAAAAGACTTTTAAAGTTTATGGCAGCTTTATTCTTTACCTTTTTCTTTTGTTTAGCCTTGCTTCTATATTTAGGTGGACTCTTCACTCTCAGTTGTGTCCTATAAGGACTTCTCAATTCCTGAATTATTTTAATTCTTCCTTGGGTTGCCTAATTTTTTATACACAAGTTTCCCCTACCCCAAGGAAAAAATTCTTCATGGTTACTATATTTTCTAACTTCTTACTTGTGTGTTTGAAAATTATATTTAAAAAACTAAGGATTGGATCCTATCAGTGAGATATTTGAGAATGATATCTGTTCACCTTTTAATTTTCACAGGATTGCTTTCTGATTTGGGATGGATATATTAGACAAAGGGGATGGAGAGTAATGTTGGATTGGTACTGAAATGTTTTTAGTTTTGTCTACTCTGCTTCTAGATGACAGTTTTCAAAAGCTTATAGTTTAAGTTTGGGTCTCTTCGCAAGTTAAGAACACTGTTGATGTTTTTCTTTGCTAATTTTATTTCTTGTGTTTAGTTCATTGGGTTCAGAGAAATACAGGCTCAGTGATTCTGGATTATTCTGCCATATTTACACTTGATCTCAGCCAAAAGGCCGAGAAGTGATATTCTGCTATCTTTTACTTTTACTTTGACCAATGTTTTCTTTCCCCCAAAGCCTTTCCAGTGTACCTTACTGCCTCCTCAAATTTACCATTTACATTTACATTTAAGTACAGTTGTAGTATCTAGTTGTTATCTTTGCTGTTATCTGGTACAACTCTCTCATTTTATAGATAAAGGAGCTTAATTGACTGTCATTTGCATTAGAAACTGACACACTAATTTTTTTCCCTCTAATTGTCTCAAACAAAAGGGAAACTACTTTTCTTTGCCAGGCTTTTTTCAATAAAATGTTTTTATGTCTAAGCATATTTGTGGTGACTAATTATGTTGTTTTTGTATGGATTTTTTGGGGGAAGAAAAATGTATATTAAAAGTCTTCTGTTAGTAAGGTAATGAAAGATAAATCTTTGTATTTCCAAGGCAAAGCAAGCATAACTTCTCTTCAAACAGATTGTTCCAGTCAAATTTGGTTGTTGCAGAAAGCCCATTCATTTTTTTAGTAACAACAGATAAAGAGCTTAACTAAAGTTTTGATGAAAATACATATATTTATTTGAGAAGAATGGTAATTTTTGAAAAGTCTTAAGATAATCAGTATGAAAACTAACTTTTTAAGCAAAGAAAGTAAACTATTAAGTTTATGCAATGATTCATTTGGGATATTTGGAATAGGATATGACATCATTATATAGCATAGTTTGTCAGCTTAGACTTATTTTGTAGCACTTAAGTGATTCAGTGTTTTAAGGGTTTTAAAATGTGATCCTTTACAATACACTTTCCCAAACTCAGTGAGGAAAGGAAATTGCTATGTTATGTTCAAATCTTGTTAAAATCTTATTGCTATAGTTTACAGAAGAGGTATAGTGATTATAAAAATATTTATGCAGTGCAAATGTTTGCTGTATATGTTTTACAAAGTGAATCAAAGTTGGAGGGTAGTTATTTAATAGGAGAAGATTTGTTGGTTCCTAAGTCATGGTTTCTGAAATAAAGAAAAATAGCAGTATGCAGTAGTCCTTTATTTGATTATCAATCTATTTTGATGTGCTTTTAATAGCATTGATGATTAAGGTTGCAGAGTCTGGAGCCAGACTGCTAAGTTCAAATCAGTGTTCCACTATTTGTAATGTTTGGCCTTGGCTTACTTAAGCTCAGGTTCTTCATCTGTAAAGTGGGGCTAATCATGTACTTGCCTTGTAGAATCTTACAAAGATTGAGTGAATTTATGCCTGTGAATCTCTTTGATCTTGGCACAAAGAATATGCTCAATAAATGATAGCTATGGTTATATATTTTTTTAAAGGAATATTGGTGTATTATTTATGTGTCTTCTTTGAAAGACTGATAACCTTTGACATGCAGCATGTTGTAGAGTTCTTTTCTTGGTATTAGATCTTGTGCAATTTGGGAGAGTTTACTACTTAATTCAAGCGGTTTGTTTTCAAAAGTGATGAGTAGACATTTGGTGGTTTGGGGTGACTACAAGGATGAGGAAGTATGAAAAGTGATAGGTAGTCAGCTCTTGGTAGATACCTTTTTCTTTTTTTTAAAACAGTTGGGAAATACTGTTTAGAACTGATACCCATGTAGACAGCCACCACCATAGTGTTCATCATTAGCCATACCATTCTCCGTCATTAGTTAAGGAAATGCATTCGATTTTTAAGTTTTCCCCCCGCTCTTTTTGCTAAGTCTTTTTTTCTCTCCTGAGGATGCTTCTTGTATCTTTGCTTCTGACTTGGGGGCAGGCCAGGCAGATAATAGGTGGATAGCTGCCGCACCATTTTATATACATGTGAAGGTCCCGCTTTTGATGTAATTGGGTCTCTGCTTCTCTTCACCGTAATGTTCTTAACAACTTGCTACCACCACGACCCCCACAAACTCATATGACTCGGTGTGATCTCACTCATTAGATCTGATGGTAGAATTAATTTAAAACCACCCATTTTTACAATTGATGAGAACAGTGGGAAAAAAAAACTGAGACATGAACACTGAGAAGCATTTCAAATTCCATGAAGATGGCATGCTACTCAATTTTTTACATAAGCTTCTGTATTTAATTTTGAATAGCAACAAATGCCTGCAGAGTATATAGAGGCCAAATTTCTGTTTGTTTGAGTTTACTATATTCACATCAACAACTGGAATTAGGGTAGGCTATAGAATGGAAATATCCTCTTGGTAATAATGCAACATAATTCTGTCTCTAAGTCTTTTATGCTTTTTGGCACAGGTCATATGATTGTGGTTTAGGAAATATACTCACCTCCTCTCTTAATCTGTTTTCTGAGTTATAATGTGATTTCCCAGAATACCTAGCACATGTAATTCAAAAAGACAATATTTGTCTTTGCTCTGGTTGCAGTAAGATAAAACTCTGAAGCATTCTGGATTAAGATATTACAGAAAGTTAATTTCCAGGAAAAATTACTCTATTGGAGAAGGTATAGCTCTCTCTAAGAGTATTCCATAGATGAGACTGGTATCTGTTTTTGTAACTCTATTCTTACATATTCTATTCCACTTCAGCAAACTTCTTTTGAGTATATTATGAAACTTTTAAATTTTTTTACCTGGGTGCTCTTATCTATCAAATATAAAAAAGCCGCTAGAGAAAAATGTATTGGTGAAGTCAAATAGTTTAGTTAATATGCATCCGTTTTGCATTTTTGGCGTTGGTTAGTCGAAGAGGAATTTCAATGGTGTATGTTAGTCTTGCGCAGCTCTCATAGTTATCGCCTGGGTAGTATGTGGAATTCACTGAATTAATTGAAAAGTTCTGAATATCTCTTGAACTTATGACAAATCTCTGAAAATCAGTGCTTTCTGATGAGTCAAGCTATATAGGTAGTATATAAAAAGCCAACATATGTTATACAGGATAGTTTAATAAGCATTAAGAGTATTTGGCTCAAATGCATTTTATGTACTTTAATCCTCTTCTGTGATTTGTAATATTTATATCTATTTTTCCTGTTGGGTTAGGTGGAGTTAAGGCATTGACAGTCAATGAATTGCTTCTGGGTAGAGCTCAACATAAAACAGATTTTGCTGTAGTAAAGATTATAGAATATTATCTTAGAAGAAAATATAGACTGTTATGTAAAAAAAAAGGTCAGATTCTATGAAATTGTAACTGGGAAACTCTGCACCCCTTTGACCAATTTTAACTTATTACTCTTTCTTACTGGCTTAGGCTTAAAACAATAATGATGTCTGCAAGATCGGCCTTTCTTGTGATCTCCCCATCCCCAGCCATTAAATTCTAACTAGGATCTATGTTTTCTTCTCTCGAGTTACTTTGGGTGGGTAGTGGAGGGGCCCACAAATATGAATACGTTTACTTTCCCCTACTTCTTTTGTAATTATTTTACTTCTAACTTCACTTTAGTTACTTTTTTTTCTTCCTTGATTCACTGAGTTAGAGTTAGTCTCATTGTTCAGAAGCCCTCTTCCTTTATAGCTTCTTTTTTTCCAATGCCTCTGTTGTATGCAGAACTTACCTTCATTGACTCATAAATACTGGTGTTAAGAGACATCATCCCTCATCTGTCTCATTTTGCAAATAAGCTTCCTGTTGGAAAGTTGGCTAGATGGAAGCAGAGACCTTCACTAAAACTTTGATCCTCCTCTGTTTTCCCAGCACATAGTAGGCTCTCAAAAATACATGTTGAATGAGAGAAAGGAAATGAGATCCAGAGAGGCTAAGTGAAGTAATACGTGGGAATATATAACATGTAATATCATGAGTATATGTTATGAAAGTACTAAAAGGCTCTAGAAATGTTATTTGTTGTTAGTAGTATTAGTGTAATAGTAAGTCACCATTAATAATATTTTAAAACTTATTACTAGATGATATAGAGATACTTTTCGTTGTATGTAACAGAATACCCAATCAATAGTGACTTAAACTAATGAGGATTTATTTTTACATTTTGAGGGTAGGTATCTGCCAACATTGACTTAGCCGCTCTGTAGTGGCAGGGCTATTGTTCTGTAGTTTTCTTGGCCTTTCCTTCCTTGTTGCAAGAATGGCTGTTCCTGCTGTAGGCATCACCTTTCTGTTCGAAGCACCGGGAAAGGGCATGGATCAACAACAGCATCTCTGTTTTACCAGGAAACCAAAAGCCTTCCTGGAAGCTCTGAAGTACAACAGACATCCCCTTAAGCTTTATGGCCAGACTGTTTCACATGGCCACCTCCCTCTGGAAGGAAGGCTATGAAAGGGAGTTAGCTTTTCTAGCCTCTAATGTGGATGAGGAAGGGAGAAGGAGTTTGGAAATACATTCTGGGTTTGCTGCAAAATTTACCTCTTTGGCTAGCCAATATCCGAATTTATCCTTCTTATGAATACATTTTATAGATAATTCAATCACCATCTCTCTCAGGGAGATGTTATTATACATAACTGCATCTACTTCAAAGTCCAGAATGTCTGCTTGATACATAGTTTTCTCCATCAGGTCTGGTTGTAGCTTGTTGTCATCTGGTGACCTAGAGCTAAGAAGACAAATATATACTTCTAGCACATCAAAAACTATTAGATAAAGGAATGAGATAACTCAAATAAATCTTTTCCCTTAGAAAACAGGAGAATTAGAAACTCAAAATAGTCATTGGTCCACAAATATACCGTACTCTGTAGGATGTGAATATTGAAGATTTCCTATTCTGGCAGTGGGCAAAATTCTGTAAACAATCTGCTGTACTTATTTATGATCTCTGGGAGGATCTCCCTTGGTTACATCTGACCACACAGTATTGATTGGTGTAGCTATATAAGTCAGGTAGACCAGTTCCTTCTATATAATTCTTTTCTGAATTGTTTTGGCTATTTTAAGGACTTCCCCTTTACATATAAATTTTAGAATAAGTTTGTTGATGCCTACCAAGAACCTTGCTAGGATTTTTGATAGGAATTATGCTAAAGGTACAGATCAGTTTGAGAAAAGTTGATATCTTTACTATGCTGAGTCTTCCAATCCATGAATTTGGTAAGTTCCTCTGATAATCTGGAGAGACTTTAATTTTTTTTAACACAATTTTATAATTTTCAGCATGTAGATCCTGTGTATATTTTGTTAGCTGTATACCTAAATATTTCATTTTCTTTGGAGCAAAGAAGTATAATTGGAATGGCATTTGCCTTTTAAATTTTGTTTCATTTGTTGTTAGTATACAAAGGTCATGGTTTTTGTTTGTCAGTCTTATATTCTGTGGCCTTGCAGAAGTCACTTTATTCTACTTTTTTATTTTTTTTTGTAAATTCCTTGGGATTTTCTAGATAGACACGCGTATTATGTGTGAAAAGAGACAGTTTTGTTTCTTCGTTTTTAATCTATATGCATTTTATTTCCTTTTCTTCATTTTCCTGGCTATAATTTCTTGTACTGTGTTGAGTATGAGTGGTGAGGGTGGACATCCCTACCTTGTTCCTAATCTTAGGGAGAAAGAATTTGTCTTTCAATGAGTAAGTGTGATGTTACCTCTAGGATTTTTTGGTAGATGCCCTTTGTGTGTTTGAGGTAAATCTTGTCTAGTTCTAGTTGTTTTGAGTGTTTTTATCATGAATGGGTGTTGGAGACTTTGTAGATATTAAAGATACTATGAAGGGAGACTGCATTATTCTGTTTTAGCTGGAAATAGAGTAATATGTGAACTAGAATGATAACATCTGAATGTTATCTCGGACATACAATACTTAAGGCACCAAAGACACTACTTGGCCCTGAATCAGCTTCATATATTTCTCTATTTAGGGAAAGATTTATTAACATAATTACATGTGACTGTTGTTTCTTATTTTGGCTTTTAAAATAAATGTTCCTTTAACATAAACATTTTTAAAAAGCATACTTTGTCAGTGTCTTTGTTGGTCCCGCTACTGATATTGTTCCCATAAAACTGACCCTTATTTTACTATCAGGGAAAAAAAGTACTTCATGTGGTTAAAGAGTCATGTTGTATGTTTTATAGTACCTTCCATGCTCTTGCAATTTTCCAGTGACAGCTATATATTCTTATATTGCAGAGCAGCCTGCCTCTTTAGTCTTCATTTCAAAATAAAACCCAAAAGAAGAAAAAAATTACGGAAATGTTGTAAGAATAGTACAAAACCCTTTTTTTGTTTTTTGCCTTCTGAGCCATTTGATAGTGAGCTGTTTACTTGATGCCCCATCATCCCCAAATACTTTTTTGTGTGTTTCCTATAAAGTTATTCTCCTACACAACTACGACAAAGCCATCAGAAACAGGGAATTAACATTTAGGCATTACGACCACCTAATCCTCAGACTTCCTTCATCTTATTCCCTTAACGTCCTTTATGGCAAAAGAAAGGATTCCCTTTGAAATGTCTCTTTAAGATTTCTTTAATCTGGACTAGTTTCTCTCTCTTTACTTGCCTTTATATCTTTGACATTTTTGAAGAGTACAGGCCAGTTACTTGAGTGATTGTCCCTTGATTTGGCTTTCTCTGATGTTTTCTCATGAGTAGGTTCAAGTTATACATCTTTGGCAGGAAGATCTTCAGAAGTGATGCTTTGTTTCTCTCTCAGTGCATCTTATCAAATGACACCTGACTTTGATATGTCCTATCATTGGTGATGTTAACTTTGATCAGTTGATTAAGGTGGTGTCTGCCAGGTTTCTCCAGTGTAAGGTTATTTTTTTCCTCTTTGCGGTTAAATGTATTTTGTGAGGAGGTTCTTTGAGGCTATGTAAATATCTTTTTCCTCTTCAAACTTTTACCCCTCTTGAATTCCTGTGCTCTGCACCTTGCTGTCCCTCTATAGGAATTTCCTTTTCACCCTTTCTGGTTCTAACACCCAGTGGAGAGGCTCTTCTGAACCTGCACAGGCCATCCTCCTGCCTGGACAGGATACCTCCCTCACTCCATTTCTGCTCTCCTGCCCAATATGGATGCCCTTTTCACTTCCTGGTCTTTGACACCCCAGGCCAGGCTGCCTTCTCATACAGACGCCCATCCCATTATGCCCCAGCTCTGACACGCTGTGCTGGTTGCCCCCTGCAGAGATGCCCCATGTTCTTCTTGGGTTCTGAGACCCTGTGCTGGGCTGCCTGTCTTGGTGGGTGCTCTCATCCTGCTCGTACTTTTTTTTTTTTTTTTTTGAGATGGAGTCTTGCCCTGTTGCCAGGCTGGAGTGCAGTGGCATGATCTTGGCTCACTGCAGCCTCTGACTCCTGGGTTCAAACGATTCTCTTCTCTCAGTCAGTCTCCTTAGTAGCTGGGACTATAGGCGCCCACTACCACACCTGGCTAATTTTTGTATTTTTAGGTAGAGATTTGTATTTTTAAGTAGAGTTTCACCATGTTGGCCATGCTGGTCTCAAACTCCTAACCTCGAGTGATTCACCCGCCTCAGCCTCCCAAAGTGCTGGAATTACAGGCGTGAGCCGCTGTGCTGGGTCCCTGCTCAGACTTTGATACCTCATGCCAAACTGCCCCTCTTTGTGGTCAGCCCAGCCCACCTTGTGTCTCTGGCATTGATAGGCCATATTGAATCACCCTCCCATACAGAGGCCTTCCTCATCCTGTGTGTGCCCTGACACCCTCTTCCCCTTGGATGGACTCTGATGGTGTTTCCTAAGGCTGCTCTCTGCCTTCCCCCAGCTCAACCGCCTGCTTTTATCAGTCCCACCTATTGTCTTTATGGTGAATTTGTCTAAAAGGGTAGGGAGGTAAAAGGAACTACAGTCCCTCTTGATATTCTTAATCAGCCTCCTGTTGTTTGCTTTTTCACCTCTTTTTTTTCTACCTTTGCATGAAGAGTAGTTAGAGATAATTTATAACATTTGAAATGTAAAATTTATTTTTCTTAGAAAAAACCAGATGACTATAAACTGTTGAATAAATGTGCAAAACCTGATTATTTTGGATATTTTGAAAGAAATAATCCCTGAATATGGGAGTGAAAACATCCCATATCACAGTACCTAATGTCAGATGGCAAACAGCTAGTATAGACTCAACTTGCTTCAGTTCAGCCTGTAGAGCCAAAGATCCATCCTGGCTCTGCCTCCTGGTTTCCAGCTTAAGACACCTCTTTGCAAGTCACAACATCTCTTTCTATTTCTGTTTCCTCATCCATAAGATGGGGGTTATAAATACTTACGTCATGGGGTTGTTGGAGAGCTCAGATGAGATAATGCATTTGAAAATGCTTTGCAAGTGGGAAAATGCTATGCAAATGTGGTTATTTAGTTTTAATTTATTACCTAGTCAAAATTGAAATGTATAGGAAATTAAGTCAAGCATTTTAATTGCACTTGTGATTTGTAGGCAAATTCCCTCTGATTCATAAGGCAGATAAGAGGTTGGCATAGTTTTGTTTTTTGCTGCTACTTTAAGTCCATTGTGCTGTCGCTATTACTCAACCAGGCAAACACTCCTCTTCTGAAGTTCTGCCCACCTGTTATTCCTCTGTGACATACTGCCACCTTCTAGATGATTTTTACCTCTGGTTTACAACTGTCCTCCCCACCCCAGTGCCTGTTGTCTGTCATCTTTGGTGACATCAGCATCATTGGCCTTAACATGAATTCTTTCATGCATCTACAATTGCTTGTTGCACAGTTATGCTTGCATTTATCACTGGAAGGGGATCTCAAAGTGAACATGTCTAATGCTGAAGTTATACTCTTCTCCCCTGACCTGCTCCTCCCTAGGGCTTCCATTTATGTTACTGGTGTCACTCTTTGTATTAGCCTTGTAGGTTGGAAACGTTTAACCCTTCCCTCTGCCATCTCCCATGTCTAGTCAGTCAGTAAGTTCTTTTATTTTTGCAACCGTCTCTTCCCCACTTGAGCCTCTATTTCCCCATAATTAATGGTGTATTTCTGGCCCTTTAAATCTAATCTCGGAACTCTTAAAATAGCCTTCTTCAAGGCAAATGTTAGAACCTCAGCTTGCCAGGTCCCAGACTGGTCCTCTGCTGAATAATTGGATGAAAAAGACCGTGGAGCCTAAGTCAGTTCTCTGAGTCAGCCTTTCCAGATGAGGCAGTCAATTGTTACAGAACATGTCTCCAGAGACCTGTAAAAACCTCTAGATGGTAGTGTTCAGGCTTGGGGAAGAGGACCTACCCTGTTAGGCCCAGACTCATGCCTGGAAGCATCTAGAAACTGAAAAGACCTGTTCTGTATAGCATGAATTCCAGTATCTAAATATAGTAACTGTTAACATTTTGGTGTATTTTCTTTTGTTTTTTCTTTTGCATGTCTATAATTATCCTATATGTATTCATTCATCACATCTGTTAAATAACATTTTAATGATATTTTAGTAAGTGCATTTTAAAAATTGGTGCATAACACGGATGCCCCTTGACTCCGGATGGGGTTACATCCTGGCAAGGTGAAAATACGTATGTTGGAAATGTGCGTAATACACCCAACCTACTGAACATCATAGCTTAGCCGAGCCTCTCTTAAATGTGCTTGGACACTTAAATTAGCCTGCAATTGGGCAAAATCATCTGGCAAAACAGTCCACTGTAGATTATTAGTTGTTTGCCTTCTTGATCGCGTGGCTGACTGGGAGCAGTGGTTTATTGCCCAGCAGCTCCAGAGAGCATTGTAGTGCATATCACTAGCCCGAGAAAAGATCAAAATTCAAAATTTGACACATGGGCTCTACTGAATGTATATCACTTTTGCACCCTTGTAAGGTTGAAAAATTGTAAATCAAACCATTGTAAGTTAGAGACCATCTTTGCTTCATAGAATGAAAGTTGCTATCCTTGTTTCTGTTAGAACAAGAAGGTCCCCTCCAAGAAATACCAGACTCTCTGTCAGAGCTTAACCCCAGCTTCTGCTGAGAGTGTTTGTTTAGTGTTCAGTTTTGATTGCTGACAACTAGTCTGTTTTCCTCCTACCTTGGTCATGATGCCTGCTCATTAAGTTACCTTTCTACTTTCTTGGTCTCGCTTGTTTGTTCATTCATGTACGTGTTCTTTTATTATTCAGTCTCCAATAATAATAGCATAGCCTCTTCTATCTCCTGAGTTTGGCTCTGAAGACTTAAAGATTGCTTAGTTCATCGAGGGACTATTCATTTTTGTATTGTTGCCAGGATATACCACGAGCTCATCTGTGGGCACATGGGAAGCCGTGCCTTCCTTTCTGAAGAGAGTAGAGAAAGCTTCCTGGGGGAGGTGGTGTGTAAACTGCTCTGTGAAAGATGAGTAGGAGGAGTTGGTTAGGGCAGACAAGTAGAAGAGACATTTAGGCAGTGGGCATAGAAATGAGAACAGTGGTGACAATGTGGCTCCAGCTTGCCTCTAGGTTTTTTCTTTTTAAGACAGAGTCTCACTCTGTCGCCCAGGCTGGAGTGCAGTGGTGCAATCTCGGCTCACTGCAAGCTCCGGCTCCCGGGTTCATGCCATTCTCCTGTCTCAATCTCCTGAGTAGCTGGGACTACAGGTGCCCACCACCACACCCAGCTAATTTTTTGTATTTTTAGTAGAGACAGGGTTTCACCGTGTTAGCCAGGACGGTGTCGAACTCCTGACCTCGTGATCCACCTGCCTCGGCCTCCCAAAGTGCTGGGATTACAGGCGTGAGCCACCGCGCCCGGCCTTGTTTTTGTTTTTTAACAACTTTATTGAGATAATAATTCCTATGTCATGAAATTCACTCATTTGAAATATACAGTTTTCACAGAGTGAATTTAAAACATTTTCAATACCACTCAAAGACACTCCACATCCTTTAGCTGAGCCTCCTCAGTCCTCCTGTCCCTCCCAGCCCTAGGCAATCTCCAGTCTACTTTCTGTGCTATGGATTTGTCTCTTCTGGACATATCACTGAGGTAGAATCAGACAACATATGTTCTTTTGTGCCTGACCTCTTTCACTTACATGTTTTCAAGATTCACTTACATCATGTGTATCAGCACTTCATTTCTTTTTATTGCTGAATAATATTACATTGCATAAATATACCACATTTTATTTATCCGTTTATCACTTGATGAGCATTGGGTTGTTTCTGCTATTTGGCTATTAGGAATAATGCTGCTATAAACATTGATGTACAAGTTTTCATGTGAACACGTTTTCATTTTTCTGGTGTATATACTTACGAGAGGAATTGCTAGATTATACGTTAACTCTCTGTTTAGCAATTTGAGGAACTGCCAGATTATTTTTCAAAGCAGCCAAACCATTTTACATTTTGATTAGGAGTGTATGAGGGTTCCAGTTCACATTCTTGCCAACACTTAATACCTTTAAAAAAAAGTATAGCCATCCTAGTAGATGTGAAGTGGTATCTCATTGTGGTTTTAATTTGCATTTCCCCGATGGCTAGTGATGTTGAGCCTCTTTTCATGTGATTATTGGCTATTTATATGTCTTTGGAGAGATGTCTATTCAGATCTCTTGCCCATTTTTAAATTGGATTATTTGTCTTTTTATTATTGAGTTGTGATAGTATTTTCTTTTTAATTGTGAAATTGGTAGTTGTTTTGACCAAGTAAGTTTGCTAGGTCAAAATCTAAAAGTGGTTCTTATATTGGAGATAATATTCTGCAGATAATCTTAAGATCTCTTTTAAGATGTCTCTTTAAAATCCTATACTCTAGGCCGGGTGTGGTGGCTCACGCCTGTAATCCCAGCACTTTGGGAGGCTGAGGTGGGTGGATCACGAGGTCAGGAGATCGAGTCCATCCTGGCTGACATGGTGAAACCCCATCTCTACTAAAAATACAAAAAAACTAGCTGGGCGTGGTAGCAGGTGCCTGTAGTCCCAGCTACTCAGGAGGCTGAGGCAGGAGAATAGCGTGAACCCGGGAGGCGGAGCTTGCAGTGAGCCAAGGTCGCGCCACTGCACTCCAGCCTAGGCGACAGAGCTAGACTATGTCTCAGACAAAACAACAACAACAACAACAACAACAACAACAACAACAAATCCTATACTCTAGAATTGGTGCTGATCCTGGAAATGTACCCATTCAGAGCAGATGACTTGTGTTACTGATTTGTGCCAGACAGCTAAGGGTTGTGTATAATCTGAATGGAAACCAGATGTTTTGGCAGTTTGCTAGTGAGTGGTTTTCTCTTGGTTAGGGCCTGCTCCTTTACTAAATAGGACTATTTTCAGTGTATTACTTTTCAAATATTTGAATAAGGAAGATTTTTTGGGGACATACAAATTTATGAATACAATTGTATTTTTTGAACAACTTTATTTTTTTACGTGTAGTAAATTCTCAACGACTTATTTTCTCTTTCATCAAAATAAGTGTTCAACTAATTGCAAATAGTGTGTATCTTATTGACCCAGTTTTCAATTATGCATATGTACAGTTTATCCATGACTATTAAAACAAACTCTTGCTTTCCTTTAGTTTGTTGCTAGTTCCCTGAGTTACCTTAGTGAAAACCATAGGGAGAAAAGAGATTATAGCAATGGTCTAGGTGTGACATGATGGCTTATACAAGAGCGATGGTGGTAGTGATAAGTAGCAGATGTATTTCACATTATTTTGGAGATAAAATACATTGGGAATTGTTGGATTTGCCATGGAAGATGGTGAGGGGAAAGGAATGATTAAAGATGATTCCAGCCATGTGTGGTGACTCACGCCTGTAATCCCAGCACTTTGGGAGGCTGAGGCAGGAGGATCACCTGAGGTCAGGACTGAGTTCAAGAGCAGCCTGACCAACATCGTGAAACCCCGTCTCTACTAAAAATACAAAATTAGCCAGGTGTGGTGACTCCTGCCTGTAATCCCAGCTACTTGGGAGGCTGAGGCAGGAGAATCACTTAAACCTGGGAGGCGGCGGTTGCAGCGAGCTGAGATTGCACCGTTGTACTCCAGCCTGGGAAACGAGCAAAACTTCCATTAAAAAAAAAAAAAAAAGATGATTCCTAGGGTTCTGGTTTCACCATTTGTGAGATGTGCCATTTATGGAACTGTAGAACACTGGAAGAAGTGAGGTTTAGTCATTTGCCTATTGGGCTTCAAATCCAATTCTCTGACCCTCCCAGACCCTCTCAGTCCTGTTTGGTATTGCATTTCATAGGTGTCGTTACCATTCGGCTTTTGTAAATAGATCAGGACAATTGGAGGCACTGATGGAAGACTGGAGGGTAGGAGTAGGGAGAGGGTAGGGTATTTTTCTCCCTCACTTTTATTGATTGATTGATTGATTGATTGAGATGGAGTCTCGCTCTGTCACCCAGGCTGGAGTGCAGTGGCGGCGATCTTGGCTCACTGCAAGCTCCGCCTCCTGGGTTCACGCGGCTCAGCCTCTCGAGTAACTGGGACTACAGGTGCCCGCCACCAGGCCCGGTTTTCTGTGTGTGTTTCTTTTTTTTTTTTTTTTTTTGCTAGAGATGGGGTTTCACTGTGTTAGCCAGGATGGTCTTGATTTCCTGACCTCGTGATCCACCCGCCTCGGCCTCCCAAAGTGCTGGGATTACAGGCATGAGCCACAACGCCTGGCTTCTTTTCTCCCCCACTTTTTACTCCTGGTGGTATCCCAGGAAGTGGCAGTTTCATTCCTGTGGCTTTAGCTATCAGGGAGTTCCTTCCTTCCGTTGTAGTCCCTGGTCCCAAAGGGCAACTCCTGCTATTCTAGCTCCTGTCAAATAATATCAACTATTGGACTCTTGTAATACAAGTTGAGTATTTTTTATTCAAATGCTTAGGACCAGAAGTGTTTGTGATTTTGGATTTTCTTTCCAGATTTTGGAATATTTCCATTATACACTTACTTGTTGAGCATCCCTAATCCGAAGATCCAAAATGTTGAATTTCCTTTGAGCATCCTGTGGTTACTCAAAAAGTTTCAGATTTTGGAGCATTTTAGATTCAGAGTTTTGGGTTAGCGATACTCAACCTGTACCACCTCTTCTAGTGGGTCTCCCCAGCCCTTAGGCTGGTAGTAGCTTCCTGCTGGGAAAAGGGAGGAAAGATTTTCCTCCATCCTCTTAGGGTCTCTGGCTGGGTCTGAAAATCAAATTGCCAAAGACAGATTAACAGAAGAAAAACACTCAAATTTATTTCAGTTTTATGTGACATGGGAACTGTCACAAGGAAATGAAGACCCAAAGAAACAGTTAAACTTTAGTATTTTTTATAGGAGGTTTGAAGAAGAGTAGAGAGCCATGGAAAAATACGGTAGGGTAAAAGAGTGTGATCTAATGATAATAAACTGGGGGAAATGTAGCAGGGCCTGATTTTGCCAGATTCTTCTGTGTCCCCTCATCTTCAGAGATAAGGGTGTTCCTTTCCTCTGGGTATAGGGAGGGCACGCCTCAAATGAGGGACTTATAACCTGTTTCACGGGAAGGTCAGAAATTTTCTTCTAGGTGTTATGGCTTGTTTCAGGGGGGCAAGAGGGACAAGGACAGAGAGACTTTCCTGCTGCTGCTATCTTTCAGATCTCTTTAGTTTAAAATACTCACTGTGTCGAGGTGGTATATTTTGGGGTAGTGTGCTCTGAGCTCCATCACTGCTGTTGTTCATTTCGGGGTTCCTTCTCATTCCCTGTTTGGGGTCTTGGATCTTCTATTGCCCATGTAACCACATTTCTCTGTTAATTTTTATCTGTTTTAATGCTTAGAGTGATTTCTTTTTTCCTAACTAGAACCTGATGAATACGGGGTGAAAATTTGAGAGTTCAATTTTGGAAATTATTTGTGTCAAGTTTAGTATTTCTGTGATGCATTCCAGTGGAGATGTTCTTAGGTGAGTTGGATAGTGAGCTCAGATTTGTGTGTGAGCTAGAAGTATAAATTTGGCTATCATCTCAGCCAAATGGTAGTATTTCAAACCCTGGGAGGGATGGATGGGATCATCTAGTAAATAGGAGAGAAGGGAATCCAAATCTAGGTCCACTGAAATTGTAACACTGCTTGCAAGATGGGCTTGGTGAGCAGTGGTTTTGGATTGAGTCCTGAGAGGTGGGATGCAGGGGTGGGGGGGAGATGGGTAAAGTAGAAAGGCCGGGGAGAGTGATGCTGTTGATAACATAAAGAAAGGATTGTTGGCAGGGCATGGTGGCTCATGCCTGTAATCCCAGCACTTTGGGAGGCCGAGGTGGGTGGGTCATCTGAGGTCAGGAGTTCGAGACCAGCCTGGCCAACATGGTGAAACCCTGTCTCTACTAAAAATACAAAAATCAGCCAGGTATGGTGGTGCATGCCTGTAATCCCAGCTACTCGGGAGGCTGAGGCTGGAGAATTGCTTGAACCCAGGAAGTGAATGTTGCAGTGAGCGGAGATCATACCACTGCACTCCAGCCTGGGTGACAGAGTGAGACTCCATCTCAAAAATACAAAAACAAAAACAAAAAAACAAAAAAGAAGAAAGGACCATTTCACTGCTTTGTGCATTCTGCCAAATGTTTGTGGTGTCAGTTACCTTGATAAAAGCAGTTTTAGGGACATGGTGGGTAGTTGAGGGTCTTCACCAAAATGAAGTGGTAGATGGCTGAATGTGAGGTGACAGAGTATAGCTGGTGCATAGAGAGGGTTCTTTCGAGATGTTTGATAATGAAGGGGGCGTAAACAAATGAGGAAGGCGGGGCACAGTGGCTCACGCCTGTAATCTGAGCACTCTAGGAGGCTGAGGCAGGAAGATCACTTGAGCTCAGGAGTTCAAGACCAGCATGGCCAACATGGTGAAACCCCACCTCAACTAAAAATACAAAAATTAGCCGGGCATGGTGGCGGGTGCCTGTAGTACCAGCTACTTGGGAGGCTGAGGCAGGAGAATCGCTTGAACCCGGGAAGCAGAGGTTGCAGTGAGCCAAGATTGTGTCACTGCACTCCAGCCTGGGCAACAGAGCGAAACTCTGTCTCAACAACAACAAAAAAGAAATGAGGAGATAGCAGAAAGATGTATTAAGAAAAGCTACAGTTTTTATGATTGCCTTTTACTTTAAAAATATTTAATTTTTAGAATAGTTTCTAAATGAAAATAGAAGTCATACAAGGAAAAGTTTTCCTCGTTTCCCGTCGACTCTTTTTTACTCCCTTCTCCCAGCCCCAGCATATAGCCACTGCTATGTGTTTCTGGTATACATCCAAAAAAATTTTATGCAAATACTAGCAAATGTGATTATGTATTCTAGATTCTCTCCTTGTTATCCCTAGGGGTAGCCTACTTTATTAATTTTTATTGTCTTATTTTTTTCTCTGCATAATATGACCTGGAGATCTTTCTGCACTGGAACTTAGAGGTTATTCATTTGTTTATTGGAGTCTTTGTTCGGAAGGTACTAAAATATTTGTAACCAGTCATTTTTTACTATTACAAATAATACCTTTATGTTTACAGTAGGCTAACTTCTTAAAAGGGGATCTGCTAGGTCTGAGAATGTGCACCTGCCATTTCAGTAGATACTGTCATATTACCTCCTTTAGTGGCGATCCAGTTTCTATGCCCACCAGCAAAGCATGAAGAGTACCTGTTTTCTCACAGTTACATCGGTGTAGTGTGCTATCAAACTTTTGGACTTTTGACAGTCTAGTAAGTGAAAAATAGTATTTAAAAAAAAAACTTAGTGCAGTTTTAGTTTTCATTTATTAAGAATGAAGTTGAACATCTCTTTGTTCAAGAACCATATGTGTTTCATTTTTTCATGAACTCTCAGTTCATGTTTGTTGGCTTTTTTTTCTGTTAGCTTTGGTCTTTTAAGTTTTTGAGTTTTGTATGTTAGGCCTAAGGGCCTAACAGCACACTGTGGCTGTAACATTGCTTGCAAGATGGGCCTGGTGAGCAGTGGTTTTGGATTGAGGCATGGTGGCTGGATCCTGAAGGGCCCTGTAAAGTCCATTTGGTGTTTCTACAGGCTCTTGGTTTATAAAACTTTTTTTTTAACATACAGAAATATATATCTTATTAGAGATCTTTTTTTTTCTTTTTTTTTGAGACAGAGTCTCGTTCTGTCACCAGGCTGGAGTGCAGTGGTGCCATCCCAGCTCACTGCAACCTCCAACTCCCTGGTTCAAGCAATTCTTCTCCCAAGTAGCTGAGATTACAAGCACGTGCCCAGCTGATTTTTGTATTTTTAGTAGAGATGGGGTTTCACCATGTTGGTCATGATGGTCTCGCTCTCCTGATGTCATGATCTGCCTGCCTTGGCCTTCCAAAGTGCTAGATTATAGGCGTGAGCCACCCACCGCGCCTAGCCTAGGGATTCTCTAGATGCAGTAGCTTCTGAAATAATTATATGTCAAAATCAATAGAGCCATTTAATTTGGAACGAGGACAGGGAATAGTAATAATGTTGTTTTCTACATGGTAACTACAACGTCTGTCTTGTACCTGATTTCGACTGTGACCAGGCCTACTTAGTTATGGGGTAATAGCTATAATTCCAGCTATAATTTTTCATTTAAAAGAAAAAAAATCGTCTTTCATATAATGAACAGACTTCAAGCTGACCCTTGGTTTCCTCATCTTATTTTTATGAAGCACTCAGTGGGACTATTTTAAGAGAACAAACTCATTATATAAGTAATCTCTGAGAATACCTGCTTCTTCCTAGTAGCTTCTATTTCCTTTAGTCGGAGACTCACTCTATGGACACCAGACACCACCACTATATAAAGGACCGGTTCATACTCTTGAGAATTTCAGAATGGGAGCATAGGTACTCTTTGTCAGTGTCTTCCTTTCATTTCTCCTCTACTCTTTCCTCCTTTTCCCCACTTTTTCTCCCTTTTTCTGCTCGTTCTCCCAGTGCTCCAACCTTAGCTGGCTAAAGGAGAATACTTTATCATGAATCACTTTCATGGCTTTTAGAAAACAGATTTTGAAAACATGGTTACTCCATGCTGAGCATTGTGTAAGTCCAAATAAAGAAAAAGAAATGAACTGTAAAGAAAAAAATTAATCTATTGACCAGAATTTTTATTTTGTTTTCTTTTTCTTTTTTTCTTTTTTTTTTTTTTTTGAGCTGGAGTCTTGCTCTGCCGCTCAGGCTAGAGTGCCGTGGCATGATCTCGGCTCACTGCAACCTCTGCCTCGTGTGTTCAAGTGATTGTTGTGCCTCAGCCTCCCGAGTAGCTGGGATTACAGGTGTGCACCACCACGCCCAGCTAATTTTTGTATTTTTAGTAGAGACGGGGTTTCATCCTGTTGGTCAGGCTGGTCTTGAACTCCTGACCCTGTGATCCGCCCGCCTTGGCCTCCCAGAGTGCTGGGATTACAGGCATGAGCCACCATGCCCGACAATTTTCATTGGTTTTAAGAAGTTATTTTTCAAGTTGTACCTTAAGGGTGCTTTCGAATTCTGTTATTAAAGCATACTCTATTCTCAGTTTTTAGTAGGCACTCAATGGTTTGTATTATGTAAATAAACCCTCTGGGTATGGGTAAACGTACTGCACACTTTAAATGTTTGGACTTGACTTGTCTTCCAGAGTTCTGTGGTAAAGAAACCCTCAAAAAATGCTTTTGGGTTCAAGACAATCAAACTCTTTTCTCTCTTTGTTTTGTTCTTACTGAATTTTTATTTGTATCAACCTCCATACCCTCCTTACTTAAATCCATGAATAGACTCCTTTTATTGTTTTGTGTTATTTCTTGGGTTGATTTTCAAAGGGAACAGTTGTGTAAGATAAATGTTTGTTGTCATGAGTAATGTTGATGTGAGCCATGCTGTCTCTTCTATAATGCCACCATTATGCAGAGGCCTGCAGGAGGAAGGGTAGATTGGTGGTTCTGAGAGTCCGCCTGTGCTTTCGGTAATAATCCTGCATTCATTATTAATCTCCCTTTGCTTCCATGTCTCCCGCTCATTACCAAAGGCCAAGATATGACATGTTCAAGATCTTAGACATTTTGAAAATAGCAGAAGGGCTGCTTTTGAAGCCCGATTATTAGTCTTAGAAATATCATGAGACAACTGCAAGGCCATGTAATATTACTTATTTTAGTTTTTAGATATTGTCTACATTGTTTTTTGATCAATAGGCAAAGAGCTACTAATGAGCCATTATAATTTCCTTAAATTCACAGTCTCTGGAGTCAGTTTGTCTGGGTTGGTAATCCCTGCCCACTCTCACTGTATGATTCTAGGCAAGTTACTTTTCCTTTCTAGACCTTAGATTCCTCCTCTATAAAACTGGAATAAAAATGAAGGTCAACATGGGAGGATTACATGAAAAAATGAATGTGATAGGCCAAGTTTATTGCTGGATATATAATATGTACTCAATAATGTTAGCTATTATCGTTATTACTAATCAGATTTTTATTACCCTGGATTTAAAAATAATTTTTCTGTATATAAAGAAACAGTTGGGAAAGTAAAACTGTTTCAATTAAAACAATAGTTTATTTCTCTTGTTGGTAACTATTATTTTCTTGGTTCAGTGAGTCCAAAAGCTTTTAGCAGGCAAGGGAAAAGTCCTTCGGAAAATGTATATCAGGTCACTGTTTTTCTGATGGATCACAGCAGGAAAATAGTTTATGTTCTCACCTTAAAATAAAAGGAAGCTATTGATTCCAAGCTGTATGGAAAGGGAAACTTAAAAACATTTAAAAAGGCTTGATAAGTTTTTTAAGGGAAGAAAGGGCAATGCATGCTTTTAACAATTCAAACAGTACAGATAGATATAAATTAAATATTCATGTGTCCCTTCTCAGGATTAAGCATTAAAAAATTATAAAAGTAGTATTCATGCAAGTTTAAAAAAAAAGAGAAAGAATATAAAAGATGCACGTGAATACAATATTGGAGCCCACTGAACAAAGCTTTATCTTATTTTCAAGGCCAAACCAGTTTTCATATATTCTCCTATACATTTTCTTTGCTTAGAACAGAATTTCCTTTTTTTCTTTTTCCTTTGTAAAACACAAGGTAGATTCTAGCCATATTCTTCTATTCCTTGCTTTGTTTCACCTGATAATATCACAGAGATTATTACAAATTGGCACTTAGAGATGTATGTTGCTTTCTAAACAGGCATGATATTTCAGCTGCAGTCCCATAATTTATTTAACCAGTCTCCTTATAATGGATAAGTAGGCTTTTTATGTTTTTTGCCTTGTCTATAATCTTCAATGAGAATTACTTATTTATATATGTTTGTTTGTGTGTGTGTGTGTGTGTGTGTGTGTGTACACATGCGTATGGGTTTGTGATGTAAGTATCCTACAAGCATATGTAGGAGAAATTCTGACATGCACATATATGTCTGATAGTTTTTTCTACCTTGCGTTCCAAAGAGTTTCATCAGCATAGCCTGCCATCAGAAGAGGGAGAGGTTGCCAGTTTTCCCATTCTATTGCTTGCACTGGGTAGTATTGCACTTCTTAATATTTTCTATTTTGATATGAGAATATAGGATCTCATTTCATTTTGCATTTTAAAATTATGCGAGATCAATGTATATCGGGATAAATTCCTAACATCTGAGATATAAATGCAAAACCATATGTGTATTAGAAGAAACATGGGTGAATTACTTGGTAATTTGAGAATAGAGGAAATGTTCTAATAATGACTCAAAATCCATCAGCGATAACAGAAAAAGGTGACACATTTGATATTTTAAAAATAAAAAAGTTTGAAGAAACTGTAAAAAAGTAAAATGACAAAATAGGAAATATTGTGAACTTCTATTATAGATATGGATAGAATTGATAGCCTAGAAAAAATACTGTGACTTCTATTATAGATATTGATAGAATTGATATCCTCTGTGGTGTATGTGTATGAGTAAATTAAAATATGAGATGAAAATGACTATTAGCCTGATAGAAAAATGGGCAAAAAATATTTGCAGATGGAAAGATGAAAAACAGAAAGAAGAAGAAGAAAAAAAAAAAAACAACTGCGAGGGACCCTTATACGTGAAAAGATGCCCAGCTCACTCATAATAAGAAAAATGCATGTTACACCCTCACTGTTGTTTTTCACCAGATTGGCAGAAGTCCAAAGGTTTGCTAGCCGACTCTAGGGTCAAGGCTGCAGGTAAAGGGCACTCACATGCCTTGCCCATGGGAGTGCAAAGTGGTACACCTTTGTGGAGAAGAATTTTACAGTATGTAATGGAATTTCATGAGAATTTATCCTCTGACCCCACATTCCCACCTTTTTGGACTTGATTCCAAAAGTAATCTGGGAAACATAAAAATGACGTGCGTACAGTGCTACTCATTGCAGTACTGTTTGTAATAAAGAAAGACTGTATGCCACTGCCCTCTAGCCTGGGCGACACAGTGAGACTTTGTCTCAAACAACAACAACAACGACAGCAACAGACTGTAAATAATAACATATTGAAATCTAGATTCCATCTGGCTAACCTGAAGTTTGCAGCCTTCCAAAGTAGATCTGATATCCCAACTTTGGCATTGGCAGTATTTGGCTCTTGTGCAGATGGTTTTCAGCTGCACGTCAGAGGTTACGAGCACTCTGAGGGGTTCTAACACTCAAATCTCAAAGTAGGTGGAGTTCTTTTTTGGGCACTCTCTTAAGTTGGTGCCTTCTTCCTACCTTTCCCTTCCCTGGTCCATTCTTGCCTATCTGCCTGGCCCTTTCTTCCCTCAGTGCTCTTCTCTAATCTTGCTTCTCCTTCTAAGGCACTGGAGGACCTGGCACGAATGTTTTAAGGCAAGATCAGAAGGTGTTAACCTCTTAGCAGATATTTGCTCTGATAACCAAAACATCTAAAAGCGGTAGTGTGTTTGTACATTTATTTTATTATTTATTCCACCTCCACTTGTCCAAATTAATGTATGAAATTGAGATGTATCTTAAAATTGATAAGAACTTGCACGTAACTTCTGCCCCTCTGGAAGGGTTTTTACAAAGTTGATGGTGTTTCTTATAGTTGGTGGCATCTTAGAAGCCCAGAAATGTGTTCATAAGGGGGTAAGCCACGTGGAATCATCATTATTTATTGGCAAATAGCCATAGACGGTTTTCCTTCTCACTTTTCATTTTTAGTGAGTTTGTTTTCTCTGTTACTTCATAAATAAGGCCTCTGCTGGGTGATCGTGGGTTGGCTCAGAGCTAGCAAATACTCTCAATTGGGAAAGGAAAAGTATAGAGCATTATCTTTTTGTTAACATTATTAACATTTATACAGATATCTGTCTTGAATTCTTAGCATTTGACATAATTAATTATTCCCTCTTTTTTTGAGATAGATTCTTGCTGTGTTGCCCAGGTTGGAGTGCAGTGGCGCGATCTCCGTTCACTGCAACCTCTGCCTCCTGGGATCAAGCAATTCTCCTGCCTCAGCCTCCTGAGTAGCTGGGACTATAGGCGCCCGCCACCATGACCGGCTAATTTTTGTATTTTTAGAAAATACAAAAGGATTTTGCCATGTTGGCCAGGCTGGTCTCGAACTCTCGACCTCAAGTGATTTGCCCGCCTCTGCCTCCTAGAGTGCTGGAATTACAGGCATGAGCCACCGTGCCCTGCCTGCTTTTTTTTTTTTTTTTTTTTTTTTTAAATTTAAAAAATCAGATCGATTCTTTAAGACTGTAAACTCCCTGAGGGTAGAGGTTCTATTCACAGTCGTATCCCCAGTACCCAGAGTAGAGCCTGGCACATAGTGAATTCTGATTGCCTGTTGGTTGTCGATTGACAGATTTATGCTTCTAAGTAGAATTATCTTTTGATAATATTAAATAAGATGTGCTAACGCAAAACTGATAGAGTTTAGAAATAATTAAGAATCTCCTGGCTGGGTGTGGTGGCTCAAGCCTGTAATCCCAACACTTTAGGAGGCTGAGGTGGGTGGATCACGAGGTCAGGAGATCGAGACCATCCTGGCTAATAGGGTGAAATCCCATCTCTACTAAAAATACAAAAAGTTAGCCAGGCACGGTGGCGGGCGCCTGTAGTCCCAGCTACTTGGGAGGCTGAGGCAGGAGAATGGTGGGAACCTGGGAGGCAGAGCTTGCAATGAACTGAGATTGTGCCACTGCGCTCCAGCCTGGGTGACAGAATGAGACTCATCTCAAAAACAAAACAAAACAAAACCAAAAACAAAAAAAGAATCTCCTGTGTTCATTGGGAAAGGAATATTTGTTGGATGGGGAGTTTCCTAAAAGATTATGTAATTTTTTGGCATTTTGACATATTCACAGAATTCCTGCTGATTGAGGTTACTGCATCAAGAATAGTACAGTCACGTGTTGCTTAAGGATGGGAATTTGTTCTGAGAAATGTGTCAGGCTATTTCGTTATCACGTGAAATCATCAGATGTACCCACACAAACCTAGATTGTACAGCCTATGACACATATAGGCCATTATATGGTATAGCTTATTGCTCCCAGGCTACACACCTGTACAGCATATTGCTGTATTGAATACTGTAGTCACTACAGAGCATCTAAACATAGAAAAGGTACAGTAAAAATATGGTATGAAAACTTTAAAATGGTGCACCTAAGACACTGTGAATGGAGCTTGCAAGACTGGAAGTTGCTCTGGATGAGTCAGTGAGTGGGTGGTGAGTGAATGTGAAGGCCTAGGACATACCCTGCACCCTACTGTAGACTTCATAAACACTGTACACTTAGCCTACACTAAATTTATGCAAAATATTTTTCTTTCATAATAATAAATTAACCTTAGCTTACTGTAATGTTTTTACTTTATAAACCTTTTAATTTTTGAAAATGTTTTCACACTCTTATAATAACACTTAAAACACAAGCATTTTGTACAGCTGAACAAGAATATTTCCTTATTGTTTAAGCTTTTAGAATTAAATTTTATTTACTTATGACCAGGCGTGGTGGCTCATGCCTGTAATCCCAGCACTTTGGGAGGCTGAAGCGGGTGGATCACAAGGTCAAGAGATTGAGACCATCCTGGCCAACATGGTGAAACCCCATCTGTACTAAAAATACAAAAAATTAGCAGGGCGTGGTGGCAGGTGCCTGTGGTCCCAGCTACTTGCGAGGCTGAGGCAGGAGAATCACTTGGGTCCGGGTGGCGGAGGTTGCAGTGAGCCGAGACTGCGCCACTGTACTCTAGCCTGGCGACAGAGCGAGACTCCATCTCAGATAAATAAATAAATAAAAATACATTTTACTAATTTATTTATTTATTTTTACTGTTTCAGTGTTTTTTGTTAAAAGCTAAGACACAAACACACACATGAGCCTAGGCCTACAAAGGGTTGGGATCATCAATATCTGTCTTCTACCAGCACATCTTGTCCCACTGGAAGATCTTCAGGGGCAATAACATGCATGGAGCTGTCATCTCCTATGATAACAATGCCTTTCCTTCTTCTGGAATCTGCCTCCGGGAGGACCTTCCTGAGGTTATTTTACAGTTAATTTTTTTTTTTTTTTTGTGAGACAGAGTCTCACTGTGTCACCCAGTCTGGAGTGCAGTGGTGCAGTCTTGGATCACTGCAACCTCTGTGCCCCGGGTTCAAGTGATGCTTCTGCCTCAGCCTCCTGAGTAGCTGGGTTTACAGGCACCTGCCACCGTACCCGGCTAATTTTTGTATTTTTAGTAGAGATGGGATTTCACCATCTTGGTCAGGCTGGTCTCAAACTCCTGACCTCGTGATCCACCCACCTCGGCCTGCCTCCCAAAGTGCTGGGATTACAAGTGTGAGCCACTGCGCCCAGCCAACTTTTTTTTTTTCTTTTTAAATAAGTTGAAGGAGTACATTAAAATCGTGATGAAAAGTGTTCTATAGTAAATACTAAGTGATAGGAATTTTTAAGCTTCGCTATAATCTTGTGTATCAACTGTCATATATGTGGTCCATTGTTGACTGAAATGTCATTATGCAGCACATGTTTTCCCTTTATTTTGAAAGCCAACATTGGCAAAATTCCAAAGTACAATAATTTGCATTATTTATTCATTGCCATACTTCTCCTCGAGAGGTCCTATGGTAAGAGTTGTGTAATGACTTCAAAATGACTGGGGAAAAGAATGTGCCGGGATACAAAGCTGGCATCTGGTACAGATAGTTCTGTCATTGGGATTATTTATTTATTTTGAGACAGAGTTTTGCTCTCGTTGCCTAGGCTGGAGTGCAGTGGCACGATCTCGGCTCACTGCAACTTCCACCTCCTGAGTTCAAGAGATTCTCGCCTTAGCCTCCTGAGTAGCTGGGATTACAGGTGCCCGCCCCCATGCCAGACTAATTTTTTGTATTTTTAGTAGAGACAGGGTTTCATCATGTTGGCCAGGCTGGTCTCGAACGCCTGACCTCAGGTGATCCACCTGCCTCGGCCTCCCAAAGTGCCGGGATTACAGGCGTGAGCACCCGCACCCGGCCCTTATGTATTTGTTTTGAAATAAACTAACAATTGCTAGATTTTTTTTATCGTTAGCTCTAGACATCTGTGACATTTTCTTATCTGCATAATAAGGTTCGTAGAGTATTGCTTTGTCATTTGAAATTCAACATTCATTCAGTAAATATTTAAGGAGTATCTCCCATGTAGCAGGCACTGTAATAAGTGCTGGGGATATAGTTATGAGTAAGGTGTGAGTCTCAGTCCTAAATCTTCGTTAAATACAACAGTGAAGCTTATTTCTTGAAGCTTATTTCTAAAGATCAATATGGCCTTCCAAGCTTTAGGAGACTGGAGAAGCGCCATATGCATGTGGTTCCACACATTGCCCCTCTGTCATCCTCCCCTCACCCTTTACCTACCTGCGTATTGTTTAGTGCTCTATGACAGTCTGAATGTCTACTCTGTGCCCATCACTCTGTTGGGATTTGAACGTTCAAGGAGCAGCAGATAAAAATGTTGTATTTAGTATCTCTTAAATAGTAATAAAGACAGACCAAAAAAATGAATGATTTTCAGTGTACAAGATTTGTCTACACACTGTCTGTTATGGGAGTTCAGAGAAGAAAGAGTACTAGGATCAGATTGATAGTAGAGGAATATCACTCAGGTGGCACTGGGAATAATTTGGAGGTTACTAACAGAAGGTAGTTGAATGATCATTTCTGAGTTGAGTAGGGAAGTGACATAATTGATTTGTGTTTTATATACTGCACTCTGGTTGCTGGGTGGGAAATTAGACTATGGTCTGGAGGTAGAAGAAATGAATGCAAGAAATGAGTCAAGTTAGCAAGGATCATAGTATTCGCTGATAAATAATATAAGGAGTTTCCATGCCTTTCATTGTTTCAATATATTTTTTTTTAGGTGGGCATGGTGGCGGGCGCCTGTAATCCCCGCTACTCAGGAGGCTGAGGCAGAGAATTGCTTGAACCCAGGAGGCAGAAGTTGCAGTGAGCAGAGATCATGCCACTGCACTCCAGCCTGGGTGACAGAGCAAGACTCTGTCTCAAAAAAAAAAAAAAATTTTTTTTTTGCAATGTTTATAATAAAATACTGGGATAATTTTGTGTGCGTGTGTGCCAAGTTACCAGAAACTCTGATGTGCTTACCAGTGCTCCTACCTAGTGCTGTTATTTGAATCTTCCTTCCTAGGTGGAGAATCTACACTTAGACATCTGTATGTTCTCTTAGTTCTTCATGTCATTTGATCTTAGCTTCTGTTCTTATACAGATACTGTTGAAGGTGCTGCAGGTTTCAATTTTGGTTTTCCTTTCTTTATGGTAATCCTATTTTAATGTATAAGATCCTTTCAGGCAACTGAAGTATGCAAGAGGCAGGTGGAATAGTAGCAACTTTAGGTATTTAAAAATTCATGTAATAAATATGATGGGGGGGGCGGAGCAAGATGGCCGAATAGGAACAGCTCCAGTCTCCAACTCCCAGCGCGAGCGACACAGAAGACCGGTGATTTCTGCATTTTCAACTGAGGTACTGGGTTCATCTCACTGGGGAGTGCAGGACGATCGGTGCTGGTCAGCTGCTGCAGCCCGACCAGCAGGAGCTGAAGCAGGGCGAGGCATTGCCTCACCTGAGGAGCGCAAGGGGGAAGGGAATCCCTTTTCCTAGCCAGGGGAACTGAGACACACAACACCTGGAAAATCGGGTAACTCCCACCCCAATACTGCGCTTTAAGCAAACAGGCACACCAGGAGATCATATCCCACACCTGGCCGGGAGGGTCCCACGCCCACGGAGCCTCCCTCATTGCTAGCACAGCAGTCTGTGATCTACTGGCAAGGCAGCAGCGAGGCTGGGGGAGGGGCGCCCGCCATTGCTGAGGCTTAAGTAGGTAAACAAAGCTGCTGGGAAGCTTGAACTGGGTGGAGCTCACAGCAGCTCAAGGAAACCTGCCTGTCTCTGTAGACTCCACCTCTGGGGACAGGGCACAGTAAACAATAACAAACACAGCAGAAGCCTCTGCAGACGCAAACGACTCTGTCTGACAGCTTTGAAGAGAGCAGTGGATCTCCCAACACGGAGGTTGAGATCTGAGAAGGGACAGACTCCCTGCTCAAGTGGGTCCCTGACCCCTGAGTAGCCTAACTGGGAGACATCCCCCACTAGGGGCAGTCTGACACCTCACACCTCACAGGGTGGAGTACACCCCTGAGAGGAAGCTTCCAAAGCAAGAATCAGACAGGTACACTCGCTGTTCAGAAATATTCTATCTTCTGCAGCCTCTGCTGCTGATACCCAGGCAAACAGGGTCTGGAGTGGACCTCAAGCAATCTCCAACAGACCTACAGCTGAGGGTCCTGACTGTTAGAAGGAAAACTATCAAACAGGAAGGACACCTACACCAAAACCCCATCAGTATATCACCATCATCAAAGACCAGAGGCAGATAAAACCACAAAGATGGGGAAAAAGCAGGGCAGAAAAGCTGGAAATTCCAAAAATAAGAGCGCATCTCCCCGGGCAAAGGAGCGCAGCTCATCGCCAGCAACGGATCAAAGCTGGACGGAGAATGACTTTGACGAGATGAGAGAAGAAGGCTTCAGTCCATCAAATTTCTCAGAGCTAAAGGAGGAATTACGTACCCAGCGCAGAGAAACTAAAAATCTTGAAAAAAAAGTGGAAGAATTGATGGCTAGAGTAATTAATGCAGAGAAGGTCATAAACGAAATGAAAGAGATGAAAACCATGACACGAGAAATACGTGACAAATGCACAAGCTTCAGTCACCGACTCGATCAACTGGAAGAAAGAGTATCAGCGATTGAGGATCAAATGAATGAAATGAAGCGAGAAGAGAAACCCAAAGAAAAAAGAAGAAAAAGAAATGAACAAAGCCTGCAAGAAGTATGGGATTATGTAAAAAGACCAAATCTACGTCTGATTGGGGTGCCTGAAAGTGAGGGGGAAAATGGAACCAAGTTGGAAAACACTCTTCAGGATATCATCCAGGAGAACTTCCCCAACCTAGTAGGACAGGCCAGCATTCAAATCCAGGAAATACAGAGAACGCCACAAAGATACTCCTCGAGAAGAGCAACTCCAAGACACATAATTGCCAGATTCACCAAAGTTGAAATGAGGGAAAAAATCTTAAGGGCAGCCAGAGAGAAAGGTCGGGTTACCCACAAAGGGAAGCCCATCAGACTAACAGCAGATCTCTCGGCAGAAACTCTCCAAGCCAGAAGAGAGTGGGGGCCAATATTCAACATTCTTAAAGAAAAGAATTTTCAACCCAGAATTTCATATCCAGCCAAACTAAGTTTCATAAGTGAAGGAGAAATAAAATCCTTTACAGATAAGCAAATGCTTAGAGATTTTGTCACCACTAGGCCTGCCTTACAAGAGACCCTGAAGGAAGCACTCAACATGGAAAGGAACAACCGGTACCAGCCATTGCAAAAACATGCCAAAATGTAAAGACCATCGAGGCTAGGAAGAAACTGCATCAACTAACGAGCAAAATAACCAGTTAATATCATAATGGCAGGATCAAGTTCACACATAACAATCTTAACCTTAAATGTAAATGGACTAAATGCTCCAATTAAAAGACACAGACTGGCAAACTGGATAAAGAGTCAAGACCCATCAGTCTGCTGTATTCAGGAGACCCATCTCACATGCAGAGACATACATAGGCTCAAAATAAAGGGATGGAGGAAGATTTACCAAGCAAATGGAGAACAAAAAAAAAGCGGGGTTTGCAATACTAGTCTCTGATAACACAGACTTTAAACCATCAAAGATCAAAAGAGACAAAGAAGGCCATTACATAATGGTAAAGGGATCAATTCAACAGGAAGAGCTAACTATCCTAAATATATATGCACCCAATACAGGAGCACCCAGATTCATAAAGCAAGTCCTTAGAGACTTACAAAGAGACTTAGACTCCCATACAATAATAATGGGAGACTTCAACACTCCACTGTCAACATTAGACAGATCAACGAGACAGAAAGTTAACAAGGATATCCAGGAATTGAACTCATCTCTGCAGCAAGCAGACCTAATAGACATCTATAGAACTCTCCACCCCAAATCAACAGAATATACATTCTTCTCAGCACCACATCGTACTTACTCCAAAATTGACCATGTAATTGGAAGTAAAGCACTCCTCAGCAAATGTACAAGAACAGAAATTATAACAAACTGTCTCTAAGACCACAGTGCAATCAAACTAGAACTCAGGACTAAGAAACTCAATCAAAACTGTTCAACTACATGGAAACTGAACAACCTGCTCCTGAATGACTACTGGGTACATAACGAAATGAAGGCAGAAATAAAGATGTTCTTTAAAACCAATGAGAACAAAGATACAACATACCAGAATCTCTGGGACACATTTAAAGCAGTGTGTAGAGGGAAATTTATAGCACTAAATGCCCACAAGAGAAAGCAGGAAAGATCTAAAATTGACACTCTAACATCGCGATTAAAAGAACTAGAGAAGCAAGAGCAAACACATTCGAAAGCTAGCAGAAGGCAAGAAATAACTAAGATCAGAGCAGAACTGAAGGAGATAGAGACACAAAAAACCCTCCAAAAATTCAATGAATCCAGGAGTTGGTTTTTTGAAAAGATCAACAAAATTGACAGACCGCTAGCAAGACTAATAAAGAAGAAAAGAGAGAAGAATCAAATAGATGCAATAAAAAATGATAAAGGGGATATCACCACCGACCCCGCAGAAATACAAACTACCATCAGAGAATACTATAAACACCTCTACGCAAATAAACTGGAAAATCTAGAAGAAATGGATAATTTCCTGGACACTTACACTCTTCCAAGACTAAACCAGGAAGAAGTTGAATCCCTGAATAGACCAATAGCAGGCTCTGAAATTGAGGCAATAATTAATAGCCCACCAACCAAAAAAAGTCCAGGACCAGATGGATTCACAGCTGAATTCTACCAGAGGTACAAGGAGGAGTTGGTACCATTCCTTCTGAAACTATTCCAATCAATAGAAAAAGAGGGAATCCTCCCTAACTCATTTTATGAGGCCAACATCATCCTGATACTAAAGCCTGGCAGAGACACAACAAAAAAGGAGAATTTTAGACCAGTATCCCTGATGAACATCGATGCAAAAATCCTCAATAAAATACTGGCAAACCGGATTCAGCAACACATCAAAAAGCTTATCCACCATGATCAAGTGGGCTTCATCCCTGGGATGCAAGGCTGGTTCAACATTCGCAAATCAATAAACATAATCCAGCATATAAACAGAACCAAAGACAAGAACCACATGATTATCTCAATAGATGCAGAAAAGGCTTTTGACAAAATTCAACAGCCCTTCATGCTAAAAACGCTCAATAAATTCGGTATTGATGGAACGTACCTCAAAATAATAAGAGCTATTTATGACAAACCCACAGCCAATATCATACTGAATGGGCAAAAACTGGAAATATTCCCTTTGAAAACTGGCACAAGACAGGGATGCCCTCTCTCACCACTCCTATTCAACATAGTGTTGGAAGTTCTGGCTAGGGCAATTAGGCAAGAGAAAGAAATCAAGGGCATTCAGTTAGGAAAAGAAGAAGTCAAACTGTCCCTGTTTGCAGATGACATGATTGTATATTTAGAAAACCCCATTGCCTCAGCTCAAAATCTCCTTAAGCTGATAAGCAACTTCAGCAAAGTCTCAGGATACAAAATTAATGTGCAAAAATCACAAGCATTCTTATACACCAGTAACAGACAAACAGAGAGCCAAATCAGGAATGAACTTCCATTCACAATTGCTTCAAAGAGAATCAAATACCTAGGAATCCAACTTACAAGGGATGTAAAGGACCTCTTCAAGGAGAACTACAAACTACTGCTCAGTGAAATAAAAGAGGACACAAACAAATGGAAGAACATACCATGCTCATGGATAGGAAGAATCAATATCGTGAAAATGGCCATACTGCCCAAGGTAATTTATAGATTCAATGCCATCCCCATCAAGCTACCAATGAGTTTCTTCACAGAATTGGAAAAAACTGCTTTAAAGTTCATATGGAATCAAAAAAGAGCCCGCGTCTCCAGGACAATCCTAAGTCAAAAGAACAAAGCTGGAGGCATCACACTACCTGACTTCAAACTATACTACAAGGCTACAGTAACCAAAACAGCATGGTACTGGTACCAAAACAGAGATATAGACCAATGGAACAGAACAGAGTCCTCAGAAATAATACCACACATCTACAGCCATCTGATCTTTGACAAACCTGAGAGAAACAAGAAATGGGGAAAGGATTCCCTATTTAATAAATGGTGCTGGGAAAATTGGCTAGCCATAAGTAGAAAGCTGAAACTGGATCCTTTCCTTACCTCTTATACGAAAATTAACTCAAGATGGATTAGAGACTTAAATGTTAGACCTAATACCATAAAAATCCTAGAGGAAAACCTAGGTAGTACCATTCAGGACATAGGCATGGGCAAAGACTTCATGTCTAAAACACCAAAAGCAACAGCAGCAAAAGCCAAAATTGACAAATGGGATCTCATTAAACTAAAGAGCTTCTGCACAGCAAAAGAAACTACCATCAGAGTGAACAGGCAACCTACAGAATGGGAGAAAATTTTTGCAATCTACTCATCTGACAAAGGGCTAATATCCAGAACCTACAAAATACTCAAACAAATTTACAAGAAAAAAACAAACAACCCCATCAAAAAGTGGGCAAAGGATATGAACAGACATTTCTCAAAAGAAGACATTCATACAGCCAACAGACACATGAAAAAATGCTCGTCATCACTGGCCATCAGAGAAATGCAAATCAAAACCACAATGAGGTACCATCTCACACCAGTTAGAATGGTGATCATTAAAAAGTCAGGAAACAACAGGTGCTGGAGAGGATGTGGAGAAATAGGAACACTTTAACACTGTTGGTGGGATTGTAAACTAGTTCAACCATTATGGAAAACAGTATGGCGATTCCTCAAGGATCTAGAACTAGATGTACCATATGACCCAGCCGTCCCATTACTGGGTATATACCCAAAGGATTATAAATCATGCTGCTATAAAGACACATGCACACGTATGTTTATTGCGGCACTATTCACAATAGCAAAGACTTGGAATCCACCCAAATGTCCATCAGTGACAGACTGGATTAAGAAAATGTGGCACATATACACCATGGAATACTATGCAGCCATAAAAAATGATGAGTTTGTGTCCTTTGTAGGGATATGGATGCAGCTGGAAACCATCATTCTCAGCAAACTATCACAAGAACAGAAAACCAAACACCGCATGTTCTCACTCATAGGTGGGAACTGAACAATGAGATCACTTGGACTCAGGAAGGGGAACATCACACACCAGGGCCTATCATGGGGAGGGGGGAGGGGGGAGGGATTGCATTGGGAGTTATACCTGATGTAAATGACGAGTTGATGGGTGCAGCACACCTACATAGCACAAGTATACATACGTAACAAACCTGCACGTTATGCACATGTACCCTACAACTTAAAGTATAATAATAATAAATAAATTAAAAAAAAAGAAAAAAAAATAAATATGATGGTTTTGGATTATTTGTTGCATTGCCAGTGAGTTTATTATAGTATATAACAATATTTAATCAAAATGGTGATAGGAATAAAAGGTCCACTTTGAGGTAAATCATTAATTTTTAAGGCAGACAAGTTATGTTTTTAAGAATTTCTCAAGCCTGAAGAATATTCAGTGTGTGCTCTGTGCCTTAAAAAGCTTAACACAGAATCCACCAAGGTGAAATTAATTTGATACTCAAAGGTAAGATTAGGGCAAGTTCCACTGCAGTTTATGTAAATTATTAAATAGTACTGTGAAGCATTGAAAATAAAGAAGAGAATGCTTATCATCATTACATTTTAAGTGAAAAGATATATATTTCATCATTACATTTTAAGTGAAAAGATATATATTATACATTTTTATATTTATTGTTCACAAATATTTCCATGTTGTAGCAATTTTCTACTATGTTGTAATTGCCTGTTCATTTAACCCCACTGTTTTTTTTCTCCCCTACCACAGCAATCCCAGTGCCATTGGATATTTTTGAATGATTAAATGTGCTACTTACTTCGTTTTTGTGTTCATTTTTTTAAATAGAAAATGCTTCCGATGCAGATTTATGGCTCCTGAACAGTTGCACTGTAAAAAACCCAGCTGAAGACCACTTTAGAAACTCAATTAAGTAAGTTGAAATTGATTTTTTTCCTATTTTGTATAATCAAAGTAAGAATTGATACCAGAAGTTTAGCTTTTTAAAAATGTCAAAATAGTTATTTAGTTTATATTAAAAAAGTATGAGTTGGACTGTTTTGAATTTGTCTGATAAAGAATGATACTTTTTTATTTTTAAATTAAATTTAAGTTCTGGTTACATGTACAGGATGTGCAAGTGTGTTACATAGGCAAACATGTGCCATGGTGGTTTGCTGTACCTATCAACCCATCGCCTAGGTATTAAGCGCTATATGCATTAGCTATTTATCCTGATGCTCTCCCTCCTCCCGCCGTCTACCAAGCCCGACTGTGTGTTGTTCCCCTCCCTGTGTCCGTGTGTTCTCATTGTTCAACTCCCACTTACAAGTGAGAACTTGCAGGATTTGGTTTTCTGTTCCTGTGTTAGTTTGGTGAGGCTGACGGCTTCCAGCTCCATCTGTGTCCTTACAAAGGACATGATCTCATTTCTTTTTTATTTTATTTATTTATTTATTTATTTATTTATTTATTTATTTGAGACGGAGTCTCGCTCTGTTGCCCAGGCTGGAGTGCAGTGGCACGATCTCCGCTCACTGCAAGCTCCGCCTCCCAGGTTCACGCCATTCTCCTGCCTCAGCCTCCGGAGTAGCTGGAAGTACAGGCGCCCACCACCATGCCCGGCTAATTTTTTGTATTTTTAGTAGAGTCGAGGTTTCACCGTGTTAGCCAAGATGGTCTCGATCTCCTGACCTGGTGATCCACCTGCCTCGGCCTCCCAAAGTGCTGGGATTACAGGCGTGAGCCACCCCACCTGGTCGATCTCATTTCTTTTTATGGCTGCATAGTATTCCATGTGTATATGCACCACAATTTTTTTACCAGTCTGTCCTTGATGGGCATTTGGGTTGATTCCATGTCTTTGCTATTGTGAATAGTGCTGCAGTGAGCGTATGTGTGCATGTATCTTTTTAATAGAATGATTTATATTCCTTTGGGGATATACCCAGTAATGGGATTGCTGCATCAAATGGCATTTCTGGTTCTAGGTCTTTGAGAAATCGCCACACTGTCTTACACAATGGTTTAATTAATTTACATTCCCACCAACAGTGTAAAAGTGTTCTTATTTCTCCACAGCCCCTCCAGCGTCTGTTGTTTGTTGACTTTTAATAATCGCCATTCCAACTGGTGTGAGATGGTTTTGGCTTGCATTTCTCTAATGATCAGTGATGTTGAATTTTTTTCCTATGTTTTTTGGCTGCATAAATGTCTTTTGAAAAGGGTCCATGTGCCTTGCCCACTTTTTGATGGGATTGTTTGTTTTTTTTTCTTATAAATCTGTTTAAATTCTTTATAGATTCTGGATATTACACCTTTGTCATGTGGATAGATTGTAACAAATTTCTCCCACTCTATAGGTAGTCTGTTCACTCTGATGATAGTTTCTTTTGCTGTGCAGAAGCTCTTTAGTTTAATTAGATTCCATTTGTCAAATTTTGCTTTTGTTGAAATTGCTTTTGATGTTTTCATCATGAAATCTTTGCCTGTGCCTATGTCCTGAATGGTATTGCCTAGGTTTTCTTCTAGGGTTTTTGAAGTTTTGGGCTTTACATTTAAGTCTTTAATCCATCTTGAGTTAATTTTTGTATAAGGGGTAAGGAAGGTGCCCAATTTCAATTTTCTGCATATGGCTAGCCAGTTTTCCCAGCACCATTTATCAAGTAGGGAATCCTCTACCCATGGCTTGTTTTTGTCAGGTTTGTTGAAGATCAGATGGTTGTAGATGTGGCATCTTATTTCTGAGTTCTCTATTCTGTTTCCTTGGTCTATGTGTCTGTCTTTACACCAGTCCTACGAAGTTTTGGTTACTGTAACCTTGTAGTATAGTTTGAAGTTGGGTAGCGTGATGCCTACAGTTTTGTTCTTTTTGCTTAGGATTGTCTTGGCTATACGGGCTCTTTTTTGGTTCCATATGAATTTTAAAGGAGTTTTTTTTTTTTTTTTCTAATTCTATAAAGAATGTCAATGGTAGTTTAATGGGAATAGTATTCTATCTGTAAATTACTTTGGGCAGTATGGCCATTTTCATGATATTGATTCTTCCTATCCATGAGCATGGAATGTTTTACCATTTGTTTGTTTCTGCTCTTATTTCTTTGAGCAATGGTTTGTAGTTCTCCTCAAAGAGGTCCTTCACTTCCCTTGTTAGCTGTTTTCCTAGGTATTTTATTCTTTTTGTGGCAATTGTAAATGGGAGTTCATTCATGATTTGGCTGGCAGTTTGTCTATTCTTGGTGTATAGGAATGCTTGTGATTTTTGCACATTGATTTTGTATCCTGAAAGTTTGCTGAAGTTGCTTATTAGGTTAAGGAGTTTTTGGGCTGAGACGATGGGGTTTTCTAGAAATAGGATCATGTCATGTGCAAACAGAGACAGTTTGACTTCCTCTCTTTCTATTTAAATATGCTTTATTTTTTTCTTTTGCCTGATTGCCCTGGCCAGAACTTCCAATACTATGTTGAATAGGAGTGGTGAGAGAGGGCATCCTTGTCTTGTGCCCGTTTTTAAGGGGAATGCTTCCAGCTTTTGCCCATTCGGTATGATATTGGCTGTGGGTTTGTCATAAATGGCCCTTATTATTTTGAGGTCTGTTCCATCAACACTTATTGAGAGTTTTTAACATGAAGGGATGTTGAATTTTATTGAAGACCTTTTCTGCATCTATTGAGAAAATCATATGGTTTTTGTCTTTAGTTCTGTTTGTGTGATGAGTCATATTTATGGATTTGCATATACGGAACCAGCCTTGCATCCGGGGATGAAGCCCACTTGATCATGGTGGATGAGCTTTTTGATGTGCTGCTGGGTTTGGTTTGCCAGTATTTTATTGAGGAGTTTTGCATTGATATTCATCATGGATATTGACCTGAAATTTTCTTTTTTTGTTGTATCTCTGCCAGGTTTGGGTATCAGGATGATGCTGGCCTCATAAAATGAGTCAGGAAGAAGTCCCTTCTTTTCAGTTGTTTGAAATAGTTTCAGAAGAATGGCTTTTTGAAGGTTTTTGTGTGTGTCTATCTCCTTAAGAATGACACTTTAATGGGAACTTTTCTAATAAGTGATTTCAGTGTTTGTGAAGTTATCTAATAGGTGATTTTTGAGGATTTGTTAAGTATTAACTATGTGTTCTTCTCAGAGAATCGGTGCATACTTTGTGAAGTTGCCTGACACAGTCCTTGCCTCTTTTCCCTGTCCATTAGCACTGTTCTAAGTGCTACAGTACCTGGTTTTCAATAGAATTGCAGTTTGTTGAAGGGAGGTGGGTATATTAAGTCCTTGCTTCTTGCTTTGTTCCTTCAAGCTAACGTGGAAGAAGTATCCTTTTTTCACATTTTCTCTGAATCTTATCCCCATGCATCTTCTTAGAAACTTTATTCTAGAAATTATTTCCTCATTCCATATTTCCAATCTCTCCAACTCCCCTGGAACCTTTTCACTGGTATTTAAACATAGCTGGGTCTAATCAGCCCCCTGTACCCCTGTTAGCTATTGTCCTACATTTTTTCTTGCCTTCCCAGCCAGACTTTCAAAAGTTCTTCTCTTCTTAATTTCATTCTTATACTCATTCGTTTTCCCCTTTATTGGTTTTATTGTGAAATACATTAAACATATAATAGCATTTATAAAACACATACAGTTTAAGTAATAATAAACACTTAAACATCTGCCACCCAGTATAAGAAATATAACAGTGTCAAGACCATAGAAACTGCCGTGTTTTCAATCATAACTCCCAAGAAGTAACCTTTATCTTGACTTTTGTGAGTCATTTTCTTGCTTTTATTGATGTATCATCTATTAAGTATGTCTCTAAACAGTGTGTTGCCTTGTTTAGCTCTATTTTGAACTTTTATCTGTTGAACGTATACCGTTTGTGTTCTTCTGAGATTTACATCTTTTTCTCAGCATTACGCTTTGAGATTTATTCATGTTAATGGGTGTAAATAACTCTGGTCATTCATAGAATTTGCTTCAGTTTATTCATTTTATTACTAATAGAGTTTTGAATTTTTCCCAATGTTTTGGCTTTCATGAACATTCCTGCTGTGAATATCTTAAACATGTTTTCTGGTGCACATGTGTAAGAATTATTCTATAATATGAACCTGGGAGTTGAATTACTGGGTAACATATCTGTGTACATTCAGACTTTATTAGGTAACGCCATTTTCTTTTCACAAATGGATGTAGTAGTGTGCATTCTCACCAGTAATGGATGTGTGTATTTGTTGGTTTCCATTCTTGCCAGTACTTGATATGGCCAGACTTAAGTTTTTGCAAGTCTGTTGGTGATGATGGTATTTTGTTTTGGTTTTAATTTGCATTTCTTTTTTTTTTTTTCTTGAGACAGGCTCTCACTCTGTCGCCCAGGCTAGAGTGCAGTGGCAGGATCTCGGCTCACTGCAACCTCTGCGTCTCGTGTTCAAAGGATTCTCCTGTCTCAGCCTCCTGGGTACCTGGGATCATAGGCATGTGCCACCACGCCCGGCTAATTTTTTTTTTTTTTTTTTTTTGAGAGAGAGTCTCACTCTGTCATCAGGCTTAAGTGCAGTGGCGCAATCTTGGCTCACTACAACCTCCGACTCCTGGGTTCAAGTGATTCTCCTGCCTCAGCCTCTTGAGTAGCTGGCATTACTACTAGCTGGCACCACCACACCTGGCTAATTTTTCTGTTTTTATTGGAGATGGAGTTTCACCATGTTGACCAGGATGATCTCAATCTCCTGACCTTGTGATCTGCCTGCCTTGGCCTCCCAAAGTGCTGGGATTATAGGCGTGAGCCACCACATCTAGGCAATTTTTTGTATTTGTAGTTGACATGTGGTTTCACCGTGTTGGCCAGACTGGTCTCGAACTTCTGACCTCAAGTGATCCACCCGCCTCGGCCTCCGAAAGTGCTGGATTACAGGCGTGAGCCACTGTGCCCGGCCTTAGTTGCATTTCTGTGATCATGAATGAGGTTGAGCTTTTTAAAATAGATCTATTGGCTATTTAGATTTTACTGTTTTTGTAAAATGGCTTCTCAGGTCATTTGTCTATTTTTTTTTTTTTCATTTTAATCATTTATTTGTGGCCATATATTATGTGTCTTACAGATCCTAATCCTTAGATATTATACATGTTGCAATATCTTCTCCCAATTGTGGCTTATCTTTTCATTTTCTTTTGTGGTATCTTTTGGTGAAGATAAATTCTGGTTTAAAATTTATTAATCCATTCTTTTTGGTCTGTGTTCTTATTGTTTAAGAAGTCTTTTCTTACTCTGAAGCTTTTAAGATATTCTCCTATATTTTCGTTTAAAAGTTTCATGGTTTTTACCTTTTACATTTAGGTCTATGATTCATCTGGAGTTGATTGTTATTATTTTTTGTTATGGTACCAGAAGGGGTCCAATTTTATTTTATGTTTTTCTCTGTAGATAAACAATTGTTTTCAGTATCATTGATTTATTTATTTTAAGTTCTGTTCTTTCTCCTTTTATCTGTGCATCACCCACCCTCTCATATGTTGAGCGTCCATAGATGTTTGAGTCTGTTCTTGGTCCTCTGTTACATTCCTTTGATATATTTCTTTATTCTGGTTCTTGTTCTATACAGTCAGAAGTAGTATAGAGTTATATCAAGGCTACCTATCTGATAGTGCTAGTAGCTTTCTGTTCTTCTTTAAGAGTGTATCCGTTTTTAAGTTCAACAAGGAATACTGTTGTGCTTTTGTGATTACATATTTTTAATCTTTAGATGATTTTGGGGAGAAATGAATCTTCACAATTTTGAGTTATCCAACTCAGTTCTATCCTGATTTTTAAGGATTGATTCTTTTCTTTCTGTAGCTCTTGTGCATCTTTTAGACTTTTTTCTCCCAATGCAGATATTCAATTATTCCAGTGCCATTAACACAATAAACTTACTCTTTCTTCTTTTGCCTGCACAGTATGTACTTTATATTTTTATACTACTGTAAATGGTAAACTTAAAAAATTTTTCATTTTCTGTGTTTGCTGCCTTGGTCAGGGAGTTAATTGTAGTAGCAGTGTGAAGGATGGTTGTGTGTAAGGAATAGTATAGATCAGGAGTCCAGTGAGGTTGTAGTTGTAGTGGTTGTAGAGTGGTTGTAGTCCAGGTACAGAGGATCTCATCTAAAGTGGAGGTGTTCAGAATTGGAAGGAATACATTGCCTTGAGAAGGAAGAATTCTTTATATCAGGGGTCTCCAACCCCTGGGCTGTGGACCTGTACTCGTCTGTGGCCTGTTAGGAACCGGCTGCAGAGCAGGAAGTGAGTGGTAGGCGAGCAAGCATTACTGCCTGAGCTCTGTCTCCTATTAGATCAGCAGCAGCATTAGATTCTTACAGGGGCACAAACCCTATTGTGAACTGTGCATGTGAGGGATCTAAGTTGCACTCCTTATGAGAATCTAATGCTTGATGACCCGAGGTGGAACAGTTTCACCCCAAAACCATACCCCCCACCCCTGGTCTGTGGAAAAATTGTCTTCCATGAAGCCGGTTCCTGGTGCCAAAAAGGTTGAGGGGACCGCTGCTTTACACGTTCCATATTGTCCGAGATGGCTCTAAGGACTCTGGCTAGAAAGAAGTGAGGAATTCTAGGAAGGGAGTTATTAAGAGATGACATGTTTTGGTTTTGAACATGCTGTATTTGAAGTTACAGATAAATATTTTAATAAGATGATGAATATACTTGAACTGTATTGAGTGTCTTCTATGTGACAGGCAGTGTTCTAAGTGCTTTAGATGAATTAGATATTACCTAGCTTAATTCTTGCAACCTATCAATGAGTTGTAGATTACATTTGTATTCCTGTTTTATAGGTGAAGCAGCATCTGTTTTACAGATGAAGGTCTCTAAGGCTGTTCGGTTCATAAATGGTAGAGGAGGGTTTTTAACTGAGGCAGTCTGACTAGAGTCTGTACATTTAACCATTTTATTACTGTGCTTCCTAGATAAAGATGTCAAGTAAGCGGTTGCAGAATTGAGGCAGATATCAAAGAGGTCAACACTAGAAATAGATTTAATATTGTTTGCATAGAGTTGATAGTTGAATGTGATGGCATCTTTAATTCAAAATGGTGGAGGGAGCAGAGGAGTTCTTACCTGAGTGATGGCAAGAGGTAAGGGAAGGGAGGATGGAAGAGGGGAATTAGGGTCACATTTAGGAGCAGAAGAAGGATGAATTAAACTAAGGCAGAGAATGTTATTCACCAGATGCTGTTCATTTTCAGAGAATGCTTTTTTTTTTTTTTTAAATGAGAAGCCTGTGATTATCCCAAATTATCTATTTTCTCTCTATAGAAAGGTAAACAAGATACAAAGATACTTTAGTGCTACTGATACCCCGTATGTACTGAACCCAGAGAATATAGTTTCTGTGATTATCAACTTTATAATGTAATTAATGGACATAGTTCTAGAGTGTTTCTAAAAGTTTAAAAACTCAACTATAACTTGTGTCAGTGGGTTTTGTTATATATGTGTTATGAATATGGTTCAAAGTAATGATATGCTGTTTGAATTATTAAGTAGAAATGACACAAGAAAAGTTTACCATTTAAACACTACAAAGCTAGTGGTAGCAAGCACTGGTTACTTTAATATACTATTCTGCTTGATTGAAAGAAAATTTAAAAAGATATTATATATGATTAAGTATTTTTAATGGCCCTGAAGACTTTTGATCATCACAACTAATTCTTGTTAAGATAACACTTAAACTAACATTTGATTTCCTTCCATAATAAATACAATCCTGTAAGAGGTACAATAACAATTAACATTGGGAAAACATCAGATTGAGGTGACATTTATACATATGAAATCTTTCTGTGATGGATTACTCTTGTCAAGCATTTTGCTTTATTTAGAGATTTTCCCAGTTGTGGTCACCATTGCCTAACAGAAAACAACAAAGATGAGTAGTGTAACATTGTTAAATGTTAAGCTGTGCTACACATGTGCCTTTTCTCATCCTCCAGCTCCATCCTTTCCCTTTGCTATCTCTTGCATGCATTTTAGTTTTCCATGAGAGTAAGGTAAAGCTTAGATTCAAAGACTGCCTGATAAGATATTGCTTCTCCTTCTGTTGCTCCCAATCCTTTATACCCAAATGTAAAGATTTACAGCAGTGGGGTGGGACCTGTCTTTTTCTAACCTGGGCTCTTTACCCATGATTGCTTCACTTTGCTACTCATTCCTGTGTGTCATCATCTCTCCACCATCTGCTTTGGTTTTCCTTCATTACTTCTTGGTGTTAAATAGTTGTTTTAAATTATGCATCACATCATTTTGTTTCTCTTGAGCCACCACACAAAAGATCACCTTGTTTTGACAGGAATAAAGAAAGATGACTCTAAGGGATTTACTGTCTTTCATGTGATTAATACAGTCTCATTGATTAAGATCCAGAAATTGTGAATTTGTGACATAACAGTTATGGACTGAATTATTTTGTCGTTTGTTTTGTGGCTTTACTTTTTTCAAGGTTTTACAGTGTTTGTATTCTTGATATTCAGATTGATAAAAGAGTAAGAATTTTAAGTAGCAAAAATAGAGATAAGAGTGACTTATTGGTTGCCTTTTCACCTTAGAAATCTGAAATGTTATTGCCCTTTGTAATTTAGAAAGAATCACTAGTAAGCCCCCTGTGTTATGATGGCAGTCTACTGGATGCACACTATTTCCTCTTGAGCATTTGTCAGTTGCCCTGGCTTTGTTTTATCCATTAGACCATTTTGATTTAGACAATATAGCCTTTAACTTGGGGGGTTCTTGAGTAAATGAAAAAGATCAAAAGTTTCAAAAAATAAAATTTGCTCTTAATGATAATATCACATCAGAAAACTCCTTTGGTTAATGCTTTATAAAAGTGTGGGATCTTTTCCATGCCACCTACAGGAGGTCATTCAGAGGCTGGTGAAAATAAACACATCTTGTGTGTCCTATATAAATGATGGAAAGAATAGCCAGCTTGCTTTGATCATGGACTGTCAACCTCTATTTGACCTTGTGCATTATTAACCCAAATGGGCACTGTGGTTTAGCCATACTGATAGTGGATAGACAGGAGACACTTGTTTTTAACTGCCTTTGCCTGTAGAAATAAATGGTAATGTTGAAGGGATGGCTTAGGTATCTGAGTGTAATTACTTGAAACAATAATTGAAAATAAAGGCAGAACTGGATAAAGACAAAAAATGTGTGTTTGAGACAGAGGATACCTACTTTGTATAACATCTTTTCACTATAGGAAAGCGCCTTACATGCTATTCTGTTGAGCAAAACATAAATTATTGGATTGTCATTCCTATTATGAAAATATTCTTTGTTTTATGTAGATTTATTTTTTGAGTTCTTTTTCTTCAAAAATTGAAGTTGCGGGAGGTACCAGAATATTATTTCAACTTGAACTTGTAGAGTAAATTGCTTTCAAGAAAGCTGACTTCATAAGAACAGAGAAGTGGTTGCCCTTTCAGTTAGTAATTATCCAGTTTAAAGGAATTAAAAAAAAACCCCTTTCCAGTTCTCTTGTTAACCACATTCACTAGTAATTTTTTTTTTTTTTGTTAACTAAACTTCTAAAAGTTACTTTTATTTATTTTTTGAGACCGGGTCTCGTTCTGTTGCCCAGGCTGGAGTGCAGTAGCATGATCATGGCTTACTGTAGCCTCATCCTCCCAGGCCAAAGCAATTCTACCACCTCAGCCTCCTGAGTAGCTGGGACTACAGGCACACGCCACCACACCTAACCAATCTGTTATTATTATTATTATTATTGTTTTTAGTAGAGATGAGGTCTTGCTATGTTGCTCAGGCTGCTCTTGAACTCCTGACCTCAATCAAGTGATCCTCCTGTCTTGGCCTCCCGAAGTGTTGGGGATTACAGGCATGAGCCACCTTGCCTGACTTCCAAAATTAATTTTTAATTAAAAAAATTTGGCATTAGAAGGTAAAAATCACAGGGTTTTGGATTGGCCTTTTGTGAGAAATAAGTTAGATAATGCAAGTTATTTGAGTTATACTTTAAATAATACTATAGTTTGTTGATTTTTTGTTAAACTTAGATATTTTAATTTTAACTCTTCTAATTATATGAAATGGCTATAGTTCAGAATCAGTTTCATCGTCTAATTTAAAATGTCAGTGCCAGATTCAGTGAATCGTTGTGTGCTTTTCCCAGTCAGAATCTCATTTTTTTCAGCTATCCTTGCCCTCCAAAAAGTATCCTTTTACATGGAAAGTTAGTTCAAAATATTAGACTGCTTGAATTAATTAGTATTATTGGTTAGGTATTATCTACTAAGATTTTTTTTTTCTCCCAACAGTGCTATGCTTAATATGGATTTACATTTTCCTACCATTTCTCATCTGCTTCCACTGTTAGATATTGTCTGTATGCTGATTTCTTCCAGATCTTTGTCTTTGATCTTTATGTCTCCTTACAGGCTCCAGCCTTGTGTATCCCACTGCTTCCTTAACTTCGCCATTTGGATGACCTTGACCGTGGATGCCTCAAATCATCATGTCAGGGCCTCCTCCTTATCTACCTCACCTTTTCTCCAGCTGGCATTTCCATTAGTAGTGCCCTTCTTCTTTGATTGTGGTCATCAGGAATTGCACATCATTTCTTATTGTAACAAGGGGTTTTAAAAAGATGTGTTCAATGCCTCCCTCTCCTACCTCGTTTCTTGCCACTAGGTTATAGAATTTTACTTCCTCCCCGACATTAGAAAATTTCCCAAGCACATAATGTATTTGCATATGTTCTTCCCTTCCTTGGACTATCCTTTCCCTTTTCTCCAAATGCATGCCCTCAACCTCCACCCATTCCACATTAATCCCACCTTGCTAAATAGTTGATCTTTGGAACTCATGTCAGAGATAACACCTGAGGGGGCATCTCCCTTCTAAGCCTCACCTCACCTCTTAGCTCCAAGGTATGTTCCATTGCTAGTTCTTTATCTCATATTAACATCTGTTGTTGCACAGTACATTTTATTATTTGTTTACATATTTGGCTTGCTACTAGATTGTGAGTTTTGAGGTTAGGATATTGACCTCAGAAAAATTCTTTTTATAAAGCCTTTGACCCTCTGACTCTACTATGTAATGATTTTCCTTGTCCTGGGAAACAGATACCATTAATAGACAAAGACCATTTGTCAACGGTTGTAAGAATGTTCTCCCAAGGTTGTAGTGAGTCCCTTGACAGATGCAGGCTGTGTATTTGTAAAAAGGGGAAAGAACATTCTAACTTCCTAATTTCTAATTTCTAATATTGTATTTCTGAGGCAAGTAGTAAAAGGAGTAAGAATACTCCCTACTTGGAGTAGTCACCTGGTCATGCTGGCGGGATCTTGTGCTCCTCACTATCCTGAATGAACTCTGGGCCAGTTTTAGGACTGTGGCCATTAGATTAGTTAAAGCATCCCGTCTTGAGTGAGAGAGTAGGAAAGGTGGATAAAAACCTGGTTAGTGTTTGGCCTTGAGTTTGGCACACAATTATAATTACTCAATACATGTTTATATAATTAGGTTGAACTGATTTTTCCTCTTTTTGGGAAAAGGTTTAGTATCATTCTGCTGTCATTGCATCAAGTCATCGTTAATATATTTAAGTGCGTTATAAGTTGTGTAAGTAATGTAACTGCATTAATATCAGAACACTTGTCTTACATTTGAGTATCAAATTGTCCAGATTTGAGAGTGAGCAGGATACACCAGATATACCACTAAAATTGAAAAAAAAAAAAAATCAACCGGTTGTTGTTGGGGAAGAAGTAGTAGTGTTGGAAAGGTTAGCTTGATAGAGGATTTTGTAAGATGAGTGAAAAAGATCTAAAAGGACAGTGATGTTGTCTCTGTTATTGACTGAGGTATCCTTGGTCTCTAGAACAGTGCCTGATGACCAGCATTGAGTTATTTATTCATTGAATTGAATTGAAAGATTTGATGAAGGCCAAGTTTCTCTAAATAAATTCTTGTTCATGGATTAGGCCTTATTATCTATCATATGTGAATTCATTTTATTCAAGTCTTATGTCACGGTTTTGTTTAGTCTGTTTCCTGTTGTTGCTAGGATTTTGTAATTTTTTCCCCCATGAGCTTGTTTGGAGCTGACAATGGTATTTGAGGAGCAAGCTTTCTAGAAACAGGTGAAGAGTTTTTTGTAAAGTAGGGGGTGAGAGTTATGTATGTTCAGAGCAGCTTCTGACCATTTCCTGTTAGAGGCTTCAAATTGTCTTCTAACTCTGGAAAAACATGGAGATGAGTGAGAGGAAAGGCAGGATATTATCATGTGATGTATGCCAGTGAGCAATTTTATTGGAAATACAAAAGAAAGTCTATTTTAGTGTTTAACTCCTGGTTTACATTAAAAAAAAAAAAAACCCAACAAAATGAAACTGTAAACTTACAGTTAAAAGATTAGTAACTTAATTTGCAAATCAGCAACAGAAAAAGCAGTTCAGAGGTAGTAGGCCATTTTAAAATGCAAAACTGAGTTTCGAGATATCCAAAATCTTTTTGAAGAATAGTATTTTGCATATTTTATGATTAATGTTACATCAACAGTTGCTTTGTTTTTGCCATTTTAAGCAAGAGAGTGAGTGAAAGAGGGCAGTGTATTATGTGCTGGCAACAGCTGGCTGATAGCATTGAAATACTTACGTCATTAATATATGTGTTGGCTGTTGTCCTAACAACTCTGTAGGTGGAGGCTCCAGAAAGCATGCAGAAACTTGCTTTAGCAGGATTAAAGAAGAAATCAACATGATCTAAGTCTGTTCTTTCAGCCAAGAGTGATTTCCTATTGTTTTGGTTTGAAAGACATTCTACTTATTCTTGGTGTGTGTGTTTATATAACAGCAGAGAAAAAAAGCCTCTTGTTTTTTTCTTCCCTTATTGTTTGCTCTAAGAGTGACAAATGTAATCTTTCGTAATTTTTAGTTAGTAGTACTGTTTAATAACTGATAATAAGTGAAATAAAAAACACATTTTCTTTAAACCCATAGGACTACCAAAGTATTAAATATTAACCCTTTTTATTTCTTACTTATGGTTACACTTAGGTGTCATTCTCTGGGCCACATTAATGAAGTTATGTAGATTGTAGACTATATTAAGGGATAGATTGCTATGATCCTGGAAAATTGGATAGGAGTGGCAGGTAATATGCAACTTACTTTTACCTAACAGCTGTGGATCTAAATCTTACTCAAAGTACCCTGTGTTTACATATTTTACTGTTTTTGTAGCTCTAAGGCTGAGGCTGGTCCCTACTGTACCTTTGACGAAAGGATGGCACTTTTGTGGGTGTCAGAAAGAGTGCATAGACACAGTGCAGCACCACTGTGTGGCTGTCCCATATTAATAACACTGTCTTTTCTTTATCTGTCTGCATGCATTTTCAGAGTTCCTTAGGGGCAGCCACTGTATCTTTTATCTGTATCCCGGCATCTTATACAGTGATTGACAGTAATAGTTGAACAAATGAATGAACCAACTCATATGTATGCTTCCTTTGTATGTTTATCTTTCCCATCCCGTCCACCTTCTGCATCTGTCAGATCTCATGTCTTCCTCTGGATTTTCATGGAACTTTTTCTGTGTCTCTTTCTTATTAGATTTTAGGACTTTGAACTTGAGGTCATCTGCATGTCATGGAAAACCTAAAAAGCAGAGGCTTCCATGACTTAGGGGATTTGTTTTTCGTACATATTGCAAAGTCCACAGTTAGGAAATTGCTGGCTTTGGTTTACCAATTTAAGGGTGTGAGGAGTGAAGTCGGTTGTTTTAAAGGTCTTTCCCTGTTGGTGTCAAATGGTTATTGCTCTCTGGCCATCACATGCCCTTTCCCCCACAAAAAAGGTGGAAGTACCAAACTGGATGTGCCAACTGAGTCTGTCCCTTCTTTAAAGGAGCTTTATAGGAAGTCCCACTCAAAACCTATGCTTGCATCTCATTGTGTGGAGTCATATCACAGGACTACCTCTGTTTATAAGAGAGGCTGGGAAATGTAGTGTTTTTTCTTTCTTTTGTTTTTATACTTCTCACATTGTTGCTCCCAACAGAATTGGGGTTCTGTTAGTAAGGAAGATGGGGAGACGGGGATAATGTTCCTTGGCTTGATATCTCTGCTTTAGGATATAAACTTTGGGACAAGATATACATTTTATTTATCTTTCTATCATTTATCAGGGCCATTGTATTGGAGGAGGTCCTCAACATACTTGTTAACAAATTATACTTCTTTCTCCTGTAATCTGTATTCAGAACATTTAAGAAATAACATAGTTGACATTTAAGAACTTTTGCTCTTTTTGCTTACTCCGAGTGGTCTCTGATGAAGGAATAACAGAATACACAGGAGCAGTTCATGGCTTAGTTGTTGGACACATATATTTTTTTTAAAATGGGACCTGCACATATTTTCTGCTCTTAAGACCTGCAATGACCATATTTGAAATGGAATCTATAAGGAAAATATATTTTTCATTGTTCTGAGATTCATTTCTGTGATATAGTAATAATAAGCCTGGTTTAAAACCTAGATACATTAATTTAGACATGAAACAAAAGTGGAGTTTATAATGATTACCATAGAGGGTCTTAACCAATTGGAATACAGGTTGAATGACAGTTAAATTCATTTTATAATTAGATGTTTAGAAAATAATATTTTGTTTAATTCTAAAAAACTTTAGGTACAGCTGAAAAATACCACCTCTCACTAAGATGGAAATTTAATGTTTTAGATTTCACTTGAAAAAAAAAATGGAGAATTTGATGTAACAAGTGAAAATCTAGCCAATGGAAAGAGTCTTACAAAACTTGCTGGAGATTTTTTGAAGGTTGGTGCCATTGGATATTATCAGAGGGAAGTTAAGCCTGTCAAATTCTCATTTCAGGATACAACCTACACATTCTGCAGTAGTGTCTTTTTTATGTTTCTGTACACAGAAACTGTCGGAACTACCCAGATATAACTAGGTTCTGCTGACCCATTCTTTACTTTTTCTTTGTGTGTGTGTGTGTGTGCTCGCATGCTCAATGTAGATGCATTAAGAAAGAAACTGACAGAATCACGTGATAGAAACTGTTTTGGGAAAAATACAAATTAAAATGGATGTCAAGGATCGCTTTAACAGTATGTTTTAGAAGTCAACAGCTCATCCTTTGTGCCAACCAACAATTTGCTTTCCAGCTCATAAATTTTCTTTCCATTACAAGAGGAATCAGATAAGCAAGTTTATGGCAAAACTAAAAAGTTTAATTTGGTGCTTTCCTTAAGTACCTGTCAATATTTTATGATAGTTACTGAAGGAAAAGACTTGTTTTTCTTCAAATGAGAAAATGGTTTGAGTCAACATATTTTGTAGTGCTTCAGTCATCCATGGTTGAAACATTGGTGAACTGTTTTGATGTTTTTACCATTTTAATTTAATAACAAAGGATTTGATGTCATTGATCAAGTAAATTTTTTACAAGGTAATTTTAAAAAGTAGAGAATAGAACTGGAATGTATTAATTGAGCAAATTTAAGAAATTTAAAAAAATTATCTTTTATCTAGGCTGCAAGCTTTTTCTTATTTGTCATTTCAGATACCTGTATATCAAGAAATTTGCAATATACCAACTTGGTAATCAGTAATGGGTGGCTTGAGGCGTATACAGCATAATTAGAACTTAAAACTCAGAGTGATCCAGGGCAAATAGTGGCCTGAGTATGTATTTTCGATCCCCTCATTGTCACACTGCCTAAATAACTTTGAACAACTGTGAGAGCCTTTGTACCTGGTGTTAGAGGGGAGCACATACGCAACTGAGATGCTGGGTCTTGGGCAGAAGTTGTGATGTATAGATGGAGTTGGGGGAGTGATCTTATCTATGTTCCTTATGGTGATGGAGAGCAGAGTCCAGTACCTAGAATCTGGAGAGTCTTAGCTCTCCCATAGACCTGGGGGCAGTGTCTTTAAAACTTATCAGACCCAGTAATCCTCTTACATAAAAAGTGTTTTGCAACATATCCTTTATTATACTGAAGTGAAAATGTTGAATAATATAATCTATGCACACACATAATTAACAAATCAATTAGCATAGTGGTCTGAATATAATTAATATAAGGAAAAAAAGAAAAAATTGTTAATGTAATATGTATTTCAAAATACAAATGCTTAGGCACAAATATACTAGAAGACCTGAGGAAATGGCCTGTATACAGAATTACAGTGACAGTGAGAGTAATGAATGCAGCTGATATGTGTGTAGCCTTAACAGCTTAAATGCCAGGAACAGCATTGGTGATCTAGTGATGCACATCTTTCCAGAATGGATAGTGACTCTTGCAAAGGACTTAATAAAACAAAGTGTGTTCTTCCTTCCATTTTCACAGCGGTTGGATTCCTGAAACTGTACAAGAAATACAATAAGTCCTCACTTAATGTCAATGATAAGTTCTTGGAAACTATAACTTTAATTGAAATGATGTGTAGAGAGATGAGTTTTTTTTTTTCTTAGCAATGTTATAAAGAAACGGTTGAATGAAACAAGGTTATTCCAGGAGCTACTGTATGTAAAATGGAGATAGGTTCTAAGGAGATATTATAAATATATTTTTTACATATATGCATGTTAAGTGGGGCTTTCAGAACGCACGCAGGTCATATGGAATTCTCTATACAGCATAGATCTGTGTAGCAGAAGACATCTAGCAATTCTGACTTCTGCCCACTTAATGGCAGTTGTACCCTCCAGTTAGTATTATATCCAAAAAGATTTGGATTTAACCACTTACTGATTAAAATTTCTGTATGGCCTGAAGCACACAAAACAAGATGAAAGAAAAACAGGAGAATATGGATGTGAAGGTATATATGACATTATGTTTATAAGTTTAAATAAATACTATTAAAGAGCTCCTTACATTAGACAACATAATTAGAAAATATCCAGAGGGCATAAACACGCAATTTATGGAAGAGGATGTGCAAATAAAAAGGGAAAGATTTTCATTCTTACCAGTGCCCAGGGAAATACAGACTAAGTGAGATATTGGTTTTTGCCCACTAGATTTATTTATTTTTTTCCCCAGTAGGCCCAGTGCTCCTGAGAATATGGGGAACTGTTGTTTACTCTGGTACATTTCTGGTAGAAGTTTGAATTGCTATAATCTTCTGTGGAAGTTGTTTTTTGATAGGTATAAAAATTAAAAATTTAGCATTGATTTAGCAATCCTGTGTTTTATGACCCTCTCCTACAGACATTAAATATCTGTTTGCTAGGTTAGGAACATACAGTTATTTATTGCATGATTATTTATGATACAAAAAGTGTTACAACAAATCTTATGCCATCTTAGGTATTCTTCTTTATGGGCACATATTAATACATTTTACGGCAGCTGATCCTGGAATCTGCTTACATAGATTTGCCCAGCTGAGAAGCAACTTGAGGGCTGGTCTACCCCTGCATTCCAAAGAATCCTTTTTTTTTTTGACTTATTAGTGATTATGATGACATTACCTTTTATTGAACTGTTTCAAAATACATGAAAGCATGCTCTGATGACATTTTTGAAGTGTCTGGATTCTGTTTGCCACTGTTTAAAGATTTAACTAGTTCTTTCTTTAATTAATACTCAGCTCTTCGAGCATCATCTTACCACTGGAATAGCATGTACCATTTGCCTCATCTTTCCATTTCAGGGCTGGTCAAAAGAGACACGTTTCAGACATTAACTAACTGAACATTCTTTACTATAATAGATTTGGAACTTTTATCTAAAACAAATGTTTATGTTCTCTGGCCACTGTGTTAAATATGTATGGTATGTCTCTTGCATTTGGCAGCAAATATCCATTGCATTTGATTCAGTTTTCACTGCCCTTGAAATAAATATACTTGTCCTGAATGGCAGTCTTAAGGATTTTCCAAAGTAAATGATGTTTGCACCACATCTGGCCTGCCATTTTTATGTGATATATTAAAGAGAGTCAGTGTTCATTAATTTGACAAATATTTCTTGAATGCCTACTACGTGTTACAGGCTTTGGCAATTCAAAGATTAATGATGCAGTCACTGCTCTTAGGAGATGACAGGTTAGCAAAAAGGGCAGAGTCTTAGCCAGATAATTATAATACAGTGAGGGAAGTGTGGTAATGCTTCTTTGTTGACAGGGATACCTGAATGGGTACGAATGTACTTCAGTTTTTAAAATCCTGGGTCTTTTCCCAGTCTCTACCCATCCTGGGTCTCTGCATCTTATTGTACATCCCCTTCCCTCAACAATAAGCCAACTTTGCTATCTGAGGTAACAAGAAATCTTGAGGAAGGGCAGCTCTGACTTTATTAATTCAGTTGCTCAAAGATATTATCAAAGACCCTAGGCACTAAGTACTTTGTATTTTTTCCTTATTTTTTCTCTTCTGCCATGTTCCATGTGATGGCTTGGTCTTCAGTGAAGTTAAAAAGTTACTTTCATAAGGTGGCTGCCTGGGTTTTGGACACCCCCGTGTAGAGGAACAATTTCTTTCCTCTATGTAGTTTTTGGGGTAAATTTTTAATCATTTTAGACTAATAGCAAAATTGTAAACATAGTACACTGAGTTTTTGTATACTCATTACCCAGATTCGACAAATGCTAATATTTTACCATATTATTTTACTTTTTTGGTGTATGTGATTTTCATGGCTAAAATTTTAAAACAAAAGGGCGTGCAATGGAAACTTCATTACAGCTCTGATGTTAGCCACCTATGCCCTTTACCATAGTATGTACAAGTGACTATGTAAGTATCTTTCCTCCGTTTCTCCTTTGTCTCTCTTTCGCTTCTTCTCTCTCCTCCCTTTGTATTTTTCCCTCCCTCTCTCTGTCTTCCCTCCCTGCCTCCCTTTCTTCCTCCAATTGTGTATCCTGGAATAATTCCATATGGATATATAAGAAGGTTCTTCATTCTTTGTAGATTCATAAAATATTTGTTTGTTCTCTTATTTATGGATTTTTAGTGTTCCAGTTTATGTGCGTGAAATTTTATTAACCAGTCACCTCTTGATTTTTTTGGTAGTAACTGACATTATAAATACTGCTTAGAAGAATTTTTAAAGTGTTTATTTATATTTTTGAAGATAGAGTCTCGCTATGTTGTCCAGGCTGGAGTGCAGTGTTTATTTACAGGTTCAGCCATAGCATACTGCAGCCTTGAAATCCTGGGCTAAAGCCATCTTCCTGCCTCAGCCTCCTGAGTAGCTGGGATTACAGGCATGTGCTACTGCTCCAGCTTATAAACATGTTTTGACTGGAAACTTTAGTTGTTGACTATGTAGAGTATGTAAACAGTTTTTAACTTGCATCTTGAAATAATAACATAGTTACTGAAAAGTTACAAAAATGGTGCAAAGACTTCCCATGGACCTTTCACCCAGCTTCCTTTAATGTTTAAATATTTTACATAGCCATAATGCAGTGATCAGACTGGAGAATTAATATTGATACAGACTTAATTCACATTTTGTCTTTTTTCTGGTTCAGGATCCTATTTAGGATTCTCCATTGCATTTGGTTGTCATTCACTGTCACCTCCAATCTGGGACAGATCCTCATTTTTTCTTCTTCTTTTATGACCTTGACACTGTTTAAGAATAGTTGTCAGTTGTGTTATAGAACACTGCTCAGTTTGCATTTGCTTGATATTTCCTCATGGTTAGATTCAGATGCTATGCATTTTATCAAGAATATAGGAATGGTGGATATTGCACTTGAGATTGATAAATACCAGTGTGTCATACCAAGAAGATTCAGGATGTTGATATACCTCTGTACTTTAACATCTAGTAACCAGGTGTAAACTTTATTTAAGGTGGTAGCTGTCAGTTTTCTCCACTGTAAAGTTACTGTCTTCTCCTTTGGAATTAATAGATATTTTGGGATTCTTTGGTACTGTGCACATATCCTATTTCTCATCATGCTCTCACCATTATAATTTTGGCATCCCTTGGTTATTCTTATCTGTAACAATCAATACAATTGTATTATTAAGTGGTGATTTTTCTGTTTCCATCATGTCTTCTCCACTTATTAATTTGAATTTTTGAGTGTAAAGAAGAGCTACAGAATGAGTCTCTTTTCTCTATTTATATATTCAATTATTTATTATTATTATTTTTTTGAGACAGAGTCTCGCTCTTTCACCCAGGCTGGAGTGCAGTGGCGCCATCTCAGCTCACTGCAAGCTCTGCTTCCTGGGTTCACGCCATTCTCCTGCCTCAGCCTCCTGAGCAGCTGGGACTACAGGCACCCACCACCACGCCCAGCTAAGTTTTTGGATTTTTAGTGGAGACGGGATTTCACCTTGTTAGTCAGGATGGTCTCGATCTCCTGACCTCATGATCCGCCCGTCTCGGCCTCCCAAAGTGCTGGGATTACAGGCATGAGCCATCATGCCCGGCCATATTCAATTATTTATATCAGTGTAGCCTCATGGTTCTTTATTTTTTGAGACATAATCCATAACTATCATTATCACCCATATTGTTCTGGACTTGGCAAATGGAAGTGTCTTCAGGTTGGCTCCTTTATCTTTTTTGTTGTTGTTGTTGTTTGTTTTCTTATTGAGTGAGGATTTCAATGACAAGCTATGGAACTCAGCTCACACTAATGAGAATGCTACAAGGCTTGACTTTCCCTCCGCCCATCTTAACCATTTTTAAGTGCAGAGTTCAACAGTATTAACTCCATTCACACTGTTACCCAATGCTCCTGTATCCTTTTAATATGCTTCTGTTTTGAGCACTTCCTTATTTCCTGGCATCATAAGATAGTTCAGGCTTATCTTGTACTTTCCTTGCCTCAAGTCCTGGTTTGAGTCATTTCTTCTAGAAGCCCTGGTTCCTTTCATTGGTGAATGGTGTGAAGAAACCACAATCTGGGCACTAGATATGCTCATTGCTACTAGGATGTCATTGCTTCCAGGCACTCTTAGTAGACTTATATCTACTAAGACTTAGCAAATGTGTATATTTACACAAACATCTATAACTATTTCTACTCATCTGTATATGTATTAAAAAAACACAAGGTCATACTATTCCCTTTGATTCTACTTCAACTGCATAGGATTTCATTCTAGCATCTCCCTTTTCTTATACGTTAACTCTGCTCTTTAACAGGGAAAAACAGAAAGTCTCATAGTCTACAACATATTTACATTATTTGTTCAATCCTATTAATCATATACAGTGGTTTCAAAATTACTAACCCCATCTCTGTGAAAAAGAAATTTTGCTAACACAAATATAATATTTATGTTTAGTCCTTTTTATCAAGTTTACTTGGGTTAATTCTTTACTTTGCCACTCAAATCAAATTCTGTTATTGATTTGTAATACAATTAGATTAATTTGTTACCACTTGTATTCCATTGTGGATTCTCCCCACTTCCTGGATGGTTTTAATTTTTTGAGTTTGTGAAATATGAGCATGGCCCTCAAAGTAAGAATGATATTAAATCGTTTACTCAGAGAATGATTACTGTCCACTCGTCCTTTTTGCCATTCCCATTACTCCATTCTTTCCATCTTGAGCCCACCTGTCTCCCATTAGCTTCTGACTTCTCCTTCCATTTATTTATTTTTTGTATAAACAGGCAGAAGTCAGTGGTGAGTTTTGTATTTTGATAATGCCTTCTACATTTTTTAATTGGAATTTCACTGTAAGGAAGAGTGGTCTCTTATTCCCCATTTATTTATTCAATTATTTATGTCAGTGTAGACTCATGGTTATTTATTCTGTAGGTCATAATGTCATAGAATAAATATACAGAATTCTCTGTATGAAATCCATGGAAATTTTTAAATTTCCTCTTGATTTTTACTTAAATGATAGCATACTATAGATATTATTTTACTTTTTGTAATGTAACCTGGGAACTCTGCATCGGTTGATAGAAATCTTCGTCATTTATGGCTGCATAGTATTCCATGGAGTGAGTGTATAGTGGTTTATTCAACTACTTTACCACGTGTGGGTGTTGAGGTTGTCCGATATTTCGCAATTCCAAACTGTGTGGCAGTGAGTGAACTTTTGCTTATGGATTTTTATATTATTGGGGGTATATCTTTACGATGAATTTCTAGAGTTCAGACTGCTGGATTGAAAGGTAGGTACAATTATAGATATTGCCTAGTTACCCTCCAAAAGGGTTATAACACTTTATATCCTTACCATGAAGTGTGAAAATTGCATGTTTCCCTGCAGCCCCTCAAATGGAATTTTATTGTTGTCATTCTTTATAATTTTCACCATTCAGTAGGGAAGAAATGGTATTTCAGGGTTTTCATTTTTCATTTCTGTAATTGTGAGTGGGTTTGACCATCTTTTATAGTTTGGCCATTTAGATATACTTTTGTCAATCATTCATTGTCTCTTATTGTTTATCTATTGTCTTTCAATTTGTGTCAGTTTTTATATTGGTCTGTGACATATGTCACAGGCATATTCTCCCCCTTTGTCAGCTGTCATTTTACTTTGTTATACAGAATATTTTATTCTTTTGCCATTAAATTTATGAATCTTTTTCAAATTCTTTTGGATTTTGAGTCATGGCTAAGTTATCACCTTTCTGTAAAATGAGGCTAAAGAGACGTTTACTTTTTTTCTGGTACTTGTCACTTACATAGTGACATTAATGTCTCCAATCCTTTTGGAGTTTATTCTTATCTATGGTGTGAAGTATGAGTCTACTTTTTCCTTTGTGTAACCTAATTGTTCTAGAGCTCTTTTTATCTCTAGAAATGTTGTAGTGCTTTTTTTTTTTTTTTTTTAAATCTCTAAACATTTTTTTAGTGATGGGGTCTTGTTATATTGCTCAAGCTGGATTGCAGTGGCTGTTCACAGGTACAATAATGGCTTACTACAGCCTTGAGATCATGGACCAACGTGATTCTCCTGCCTTTGCCTCCCTAGTAGCTGGGACTCTAGGCACACACCACCACACCTGGTGCTTGTACTAGCACTCTTTAGTAAAAATTTAGTCTTTACACCAGTGTTTTGGGATGCCATTTTTGTCATATCGAATTTCCAAATTTACACAGGTCTATTTTGGGCTTTCTGTTCTGCTCCACGGTTCTGTTTATTTATATTCCATCTACCCTGTTTGTAAAGGAAGTTTTATTTATATTATAATTTGACTTCTGCTAGGGCTAGTCCGTCCTCTCTTTCTTTCTTTCTTTCTTTCTTTCTTTCTTTCTTTCTTTCTTTCTTTCTTTCTTTCTTTCTTTCTTTCTTTCTTTCTTTCTTTCTTTCTTTCCCTCCCTCCCTCCCTCCCTCCCTCCCTCCCTCCCTCCCTCCCTCCCTCCCTCCCTCCCTTCCTTCCTTCCTTCCTTCCTTCCTTCCTTCCTTCCTTCCTTCCTTCCTTCCTTCCTCTCTTTCTCTCTTTCTCTCTCTCTCTTTCTTACTTTTTTTTTTTTTTCTTTCAGAATCTCACTCTGTCACCCAGGCTATAGTGCAGTGGTGCAATCTTGACTCACTGCAACCTCTACCTCCTGGGTTCAAGTGATTCATGTGCCTCAGCCTCTCGAGTAGCTGGGGTTACTATTAGCCACCATGCTTGGCTAATTTTTGTATTTTTAGTAGAGACAGGATTTCACCATATTGGCCAGGCTGGTCTCGAACTCCTGGCCTCAAGTGATCTGCCCGCCTGGGCGTCCCACAGTGCTGGGATTACAGGCGTGAACTACCGTGTCTGGCCTAGTTTTTCTTTCTAAAGTGTTTTTCTGGCTATTCTTTCATGTGAATTTTTTCAAATGAACTTTAATATCATCTGTGTAACTCCATGAAAAATCAGCTTAGTATTTGTATTGGTAAATTAGAAATTAATTTTTTTTTTTGAGACAGAGTTTCACTCTGTTACCCAGGCTGGACTGCAGTGGCACAGTCTTGGCTCACTGCGGCCTCTGCCCCCCGCGTTCAAGTGATTCTCCTGCCTCAGCCTCCTGAGTAGCTGGGGTTACCATGCCCAGCTAATTTTTGTGTTTTTAGTGGAGACGGGGGTTTCACCATGTTGGCCAGGCTGGTCTTGAACTCCTGACCTCAAGTGATCCACCTGCCTTGGCCTCCCAGAGTGCTGGAATTACAGGCACCTGGCTGGAAATTAATTTTTAATAAATTAATTTAGGGAGAACTGAGAGTTTTATGGGGTCAAGTCCTTCTGTGTAAGAATAGATGATGGCTTTACATTTATTCAGCTCTACTTTTGTGTCTTTTAGCAGTGTCTTAATGTTTTCCCAGTATAGACTTTGGATATACAGATGTCCTTCCAGATCTGTGGGGGATTGGTTCCAGGATTCCCCGAAGATACCAAAATCTGACATTGCTCAAGTGCCTGATATTAAATGGTGTAGTACTTGCACGTAACCTATGCATATTCTCCTGTATACTTTAAATCATCTCTGGATTACTTGTAATCCCTAATAGTATAAATGCTAGATAATACTTGTTTTAGTGTATTGTTTAGGGAATAATGAAAATTTAAAAAAATCTGTACATGTTTAGTACGGACACAGTTTTTTTCCCCTGAGTATTTTTGATCTACGGTTGGTTGAATCCATGGATACAGAACACATGTGATATGGTCTGGCTCTGTGTGCCCACCCAAATCTGATTGTGTAACTCCCATAATTCCCATGTGTTGCGGGAGGAACCCAATGGGAGATGATTGAGTCATGGGGGTGGGTCTTTCCCCTGCTGTTCTCATGATAGTGCATGGGTCTCATGAGATCTGACTGTTTTAAAAAACGGAAGTTGCCCTACACAAACTCTCTTTTTTCCTGCCACCATCCATTTAAGGTGTGACTTACTCCTTACCTTCCACCATGATTGTGAGGTCTCCCCAGCCACATGGAACTGTAAGTCCAATAAACTTCTTTCTTTTGTAAATTGCCCAGTCTTGGGTATGTCTTTATCAGCAGTGTGAAAACAGACTAATACACGATGGATACAGATATCTTTTTATAGTTATTCCTTTATGTTTTATGTTCTTTGTTGCCTTTGTAAATGTTTTTTTTTCCTGCCTTTCATAGAGGTTTTCTCTCTCATTTTGATCTCTAACTGGTTATTGCTTGTTTATATAAAGGCTATTATTTCTATATATTCATTTTATATTGTCTTACTGAACTTTTTTTTAGTTTGAGTTAATTTTTATCATTCATTTTTTTCTAGAATTTTCTATGGTACTCTCATTTCATCTGGAAATGAGAGTTTTCTTCATTTTCAAATTCTTATTCTGTTATTTCTTTTGTCTAATAACAGTTTCTTTTGTCCAGTTTGTCTTTTGTCTAATTATAGTGTTAGGCAGTAGTGGAGATAGTGGATAATCTTGCCTTGTTCCTTGTCTTAGTGGAATTGACTTTAGTACATCTCCCATTAAGTAAGATACCGGCTTTTGCACTACATCTATTTTATCATGTTAAGAAACTATCCATGCATTTCTGTTTTCTTAGAGGTTTTTCTTTTTTAAAAATGGATACACAATATCCATACATATTTATGGAGTACATATAGATATTTTAGTACATGCATACAATGTGTAATGATCAAATCAGGGTAATTAGTATATTCATCACCTCAAACATTTATCATTTCTTTGTGTTGGGAATATTAAAAATCCTCTCTACTAGCTATTTTTAAATATACAATAGATTAGTGTTAGCTGTGGTTACCCTACTGTGCTGTAGAACACTAGAACTTATTCGTCCTGTCTAACTCTACAGCCCCTTTCTATCTTTTTTTCCCCTGTTCTTTCCTAGCCTCTGGTAACCATGATTCTACTCTTCTTCCATTAGATCAACTTATTTAGCTCTCACACATGAGTGAGAAGATGCAGCATTTGTCTTTCTGTGCCTGGATTATTTCACTTAACATAATGTTCTCCAGACTCATCCATGTTGCCACAAATGACAGGATTTCATTTTTTGAGTGACTGAATAAGTTTCCTTTGTGAATATATACCACAGTTTAAAAATCCATTTATTTGTTGATGAATACTTCAGTTAATTCCATATCTTGGTTATAGAAAACAATGCTGCAGTGAACATGGGAGTACAGATAATACTTCAACATCTGATTTCCTTTTCTTGGAATATGGACCCCAGAGTGGAATTGCTGTACCATATCATATTTCTATTTTTAGTTTTTTTTTTTTTTTTTTTAATCTTCTATACTGTCAGTACTATTTTACATTCCACCAACAGTGTGGAAGAATTTCCCTTTCTCTGCATCTGCACCGACATCTTTTTTTAAAATCTTTTTTTATGATAGCTATTTTAACTGGGATGAGATGATATCTCATTGTGGCTTTGATTTATAGTTCCCTGATAACTGGTGATGTTGAACTTTTTTTATATACCTGTTGGCCACTTGTATGTCTTCTTTTCAGGAGTGTCTATTCATTTGCCCATATTTTAATCAGATTTTTATTTTTATTTTTTTTTGCTGTTGAATTGTTTGAGCGTCCCCCGCCCCAACACCCGGTTGTTTTTTTGAGACGGAGTCTCACTCTGTTGCCCAGGCGGGAGTGCAGTGGCACAATCTTGGCTCACTGGAACCTCTGACTCCTGAGTTCAAGTGATTTTCCTGCCTCAGCTTCGTGAGTAGTTGGGATTACAGGTGTGCACCACTATGCCCAGCTTATTTTTGTATTTTTAGTAGAGACGACAGGGTTTCATCATGTTGGCCATGCTGGTCTCAAACTCCTGACCTCAAGTGATCTGCCCACCTCGGCCTCCCAAACTGCTGGGATTACAGGCGTGAGCCACTGTGCCTGACCAATTTGTTTCAGTTCCTTATATATTCTGGATTTTAATTTCTTGTTGAATTCTGTAGGTTGTCGCTTTACTCTGTTGATTGTTTTCTTTTCTGTGCAGAAGCCTTCTAGTTTGGTGTAATCTCATTTGTCTATTCTTGCTTTTGTTGCCAGTCCTTTTGAGATCTTACCCAAGAAATCTTTGCCCAGACTAATGTCTGAGACATTTCCCCTGTGTTTTCTTCTAGTATTTTCATAGTTTCTGTTGTTACATCTAAATTTTTAACCCATTTTGAATTGATTTTTATGTGGTGAAAGATGGGACTCTAGTTTCGTTCTTCTGAATATAGATACCTTGTTTTCCTAGCACCATTTATTGAAGAAACTCCCCTTTCTCCAATATATGTTCTTGGCAGCTTTGTTGAAATCAGTTGGCTATAACTGAATGGATTTATTTCTGGGTTCTTTGTTCTGTTTCATTGGTTTACGTCTGTTTTTGTTACTATAGCTTTGTAGTGTATTTTGAGGTCAGGTAGCATGATACCCTTAGCTTTATTCTTTTTGCTGAGGATTACTTTGGCTACTTGGGCCTTCTGTGGTTCCATACACATTTTACGTTTTTTTTTTTTTTTTAATTTCTGTGAGGAATGTCATTGGTATTTTGATAGGGATTGCCTTGAATCTGTAGATCATTTCAGGTAGTAATGACATTTAAAGAACATTAATTATTCCAATCCATGAGCATGCAGTATTTTTCCTTTGTGTGTGTGTGTGTGTGTGTGTGTGTGTGTGTGTGTGTCCTCTTAATTTCTTTCATTAGAGTTTTATAGCTTTCATTGTAGAGATCTTTCATCTCTTTGGTTAAGTTTATTCCTGGGTATTTTATATTTTTTTTAGCTATTATAAATGTTACTGCTTTCTTGATTTTTTAAAATTAGTTTATTTTCAATTGGTTTATAGAAAAGCACCGATTTTTATATGTTGATTTTGTCTCCTACAACTTTACTTAATTTATCAGTTCTAACAGTTTATTGGTGGGGTCTTTAGGTTTTTCTAAATATAAGATCATGTCATCTGCAAACACGGACAGTTCGACTTCCTCCTTTCCAATCTGGTTTCTCTTTATTTCTTACTATTGCCTAATTGCTCTGATTAGGACTTCCTCTTAGAGTTTTATCAGGTGTGGGTGGGGAGTTTTGTTGAAAGCATTTCAGAAGATTGATGGAATTATTTTTCCTCTTAGATCTATTAATATGACATATAGTGTTAGTAGATTTGCTGATATTGAATTGACCTTGTGTTTCTGGAGTAAATTTCATATGGTATGTTTTTTAAAAAATATATTCTTGGCAAAAAAATACTCAATAAAATATTATCATTGAGGTCCATTTGTGATATTTGCCTGTAGTTATATTTTTTGAACTGTCTTTTTCTGCTTTGGGCATCAGTGTTATACTTGCTTCATATAAAGAATTAGAATATCTTTATTCATTTTCAGCACTCTGGAACAATTTACAGATAATTGGAACTATCTGGTTTTTGAAGACTTAGAATTTCCCTGAGAACACATCTGGTCCGTTTGCTTTTTTTGTGGGATGGTTCCTATATAAATTTCTGTATATGTTCTTTAGAAATTGGTCTGTTTAAGCTTTCTATCTCTAATTGGGGCAATTTTGGTAATCTGTATTTCTGTATGAAATTATCCATATCATCTTGGTTTTAAATTTACAGTCATGCGTTGCATTTTCAGTCCGTGATGGACTGCATATGTGATGGTGGTTTCATAAGATTATAATGGAGCTGAAAAATTTTTGTCACCTGGTTATATCATATCAATTGTAATGTTGTCACACAATGCATTACTCAAGTGTTTCTGGTGATGCTGGTGTAGACAAACCTACTGTGCTGCCAGTTGTATAAAAGTATAGCACGTACAATCGTGTACATATATAATACTTGATGATGATAATAAATGACTATTTTACTGGTTTATGCACTTAATGTGCTAAACTTTTATTATTATTTTAGAGTGAGCTGTTTCTACCGATTTAAAAAAAAAGAAAGTTAACTGTAAAACAGCCTCACGCAGGTCCTTCAGGAGGGATTCCAGAGGAAGTCATTGTTATCACAGGAAATCACAGCTCCAAGTGTGTTATTGCCCCTGAAGGTCTTCTAGTAGAGCAAGATGTGGAGGTGGAAGACGGGGATAGTGATGATCCCCACCCTGTGCAGACTGAGGCTAATGTGTGTGTTTGTGTCTTCATTCTTAAGAAAAATGTTCAAAAGGTAAATTAAACATTTTTTAAATAAAAAAAAGGTTATGGAATAAAGATATAATGAAAAAATATTTTTGTCAGCTGAACAATTTGTGTTTTAAGGTAATTGCTATTATAAGAGTCAAAACGTTAAAACGAAAAAGTTTATAAAGTAAAAAAGTTATAGTAAGCTAAGGTTAGTTTATTATTGAAATATAAAATTTTTAATAATTTTAGTGTAGTCTAAAATGTACAGTGTTTATTAAGTCTACAGCCTTGTCAGTCATGTCCTAGGCCTTCACATTCACTCACCACTCACCCACTGACTTACGCAGAGCAACTTTCAGTCCTGCAAACTCCATTCATGGTAAGTGCCCTAGACAGGTGTATCATTTTTAAAAAGTCGGCCGGTCACGGCTGTAATCCCAGCACTTTGGGAGGCCGAGGTGGGTGGATCACGAGGTCAGGAGATCAAGACCATCCTGGCTAACACAGTGAAACCCCGTCTCTACTAAAAATATAAAATATTAGCCGGGTGTGCTGGCGGGCGCCTGCGGTCCCAGCTACTCAGGAGGCTGAGGCAGGAGAATGGCGCGAACCCAGGAAGTGGAGCTTGTAGTGAGCGGAGATTGCGCCACTGCACTCTAGCCTGGGTAACAGAGCGAGACTCCATCTCAAAATAAAATAAAATAAAAAAGTCTTTTATGCTGTATTTTTATCGCACCTTTTTTATGTTTGGATACACAAATACTTACTATTGTGTTACAATTATCCACAGCATCTAGTGTAGTAACATGCTGTCTGGGTTTGTAGCCTAGGAGCAATTGTCTGCAATATATGAGGGCCTAGGTATCTAGTAGGTTATACCATCTAGGTTTGTGTAAGTACACTTGAAGAATGATGAAATTGCCTAATGACGTATTTCTTGGAAGGTATCTCCATTATTAAGTGATACATGACTATATTTGCATAGAAGTCTGCAAAAGTGACCTCTTATGACTTTAAAACAATTTCTTCTGTTTTTATGATTATTTATGCCTTGTTTTTTATTGATAATTTTGTGTGTGAGATGGAGTCTTGCTCTGTCGCCCAAGCTGGAGTACAGTGGCATGATTTCGGCTCACTGCAACCTCTGCCTCCCAGGTTCAAGCAATTGTCCTGCCTCAGCCTCCCTAGTAGCTGGGATTACAGGCATCTGCCTCCATGCCTGGGTAATTTTTGTATTTTTAGTAGAGATGGGGTTTCACCATGTTGACCTGGGTGGTCTTGAACTCCCGGCCTCAGGTGATCCACCTGCCTCAGCCTCCCAAAGTGCTGGGATTACAGGCGTGAGCCATCGTGCCTGGCTAAATTTGTTTTTTTTGTTTACTTTGCTTATTTCATTTTCCAACGAAGTCTTTATTTTTTTTGAGATAGAGTTTTATTCTTGTCACCCAGGCTGGAGTGCAATGGCGAAATCTTGCCTCACTGCTACCTCCACCTCCCAGATTCAAGCGATTCTCCTGCCTCAGCCTTCCTGGTAGCTGGGATTGCAGGCACATGCCACACCTGGGTAATTTTTGTCTTTTTAGTAGAGACGGAGTTTCCCCATGTTGGCCAGACTGGTCTCAAACTCCTGACATCAGGTGATCCGCCCACCTTGGCCTCCCAAAGTGCTGGAATTACAGGTGCGAGCCCCTGTGCATGGCCAGAGCTAAGTGTTTAATTTATCTTTTATTCTTGCACTTTTGCTGCTAAGTTTTTAGTAATATGAATTTTTCTCTCTTTACCGTTTTAAATCCTAGAGATTTGTGATTTATCATTTTGCGAATGTTCAATGGGTGCTTGAAAAGGTGTATTCTCTTCTGTTATTAGGAAGTAACACTGAATCTAGATACATAAGATCTGGTTTTTTTTTTTTTTTTTTTGACTCTATTTAAATCTTCTTTCTACTGTAATTACTTGAGTCTTGTGTGGAGAATGTATAGGTCTGTTATTGTTAGTGCATTTCTTCTTGCAGCCTCAACTTGGTTTTATGTTATTCCGTGCATAGGTATCTATAGATGTTATAATTTTTTTGTCAATTGTGTCTCTACAGTGTTCTTGGGCTGGGCATGGAAAAAACCAAACTGCTTTTCTTTTCACGTTTAATCAATTTTGGCTTGAATTATTCTTTGTATGTTACTCTTTTGTCTCTTTTTAATTTTAATCATGCTGAGTTATTTAGCTTTAGGCATGTTTCTGGTATATGGAATAGAATTGGGTCTTGCTTTGTGAACCACATTTAAAATCTTTTTCTTTTAATAGGTGAGTTAAGCTTCTTTACAGTAAGTCTTCACTTAATGTCCTGAATAGATTCTTGGAAACACAGTTTTAACTGAAATGAATTACTGTATGTATGTTGTAGGAACTTAACTCTTGCTCATATCAATTAACCTATGGTAAAATTGTTTCTTTATACTACAGTTGTTTCACTTAAACTTGTGGTTTCCAAGAACCTATTGATGGCATTAAGTGAGGACTTACTGTTTGATGTGACTACATTGTTTGGTCTCTGCTCTGTTGTGATGTTTTAAAATTGTATATATTATTTTTTATTTACTATGTTTCTCTGTGACGTGTGTTTTTTTCTTTAAATTAATAAAGTGTTATTTAGGAAGTTGCATATTTTGAGTGGTTAACTTTTATTTATGACTTCTAAATGCCTATAGTTTCATTGCCTATGTTTTTGTTTTTGTTTTTGAGACAGGGTCTTCCTCATACCCAGTCTGGAGTGCAGTGTCATGAGGCATGGTTGTAGTTCATTGTAACCTGTAACTCCTGGGCTCATGGGATCTTCCCACCTCAGCCTCCCTAGTATCTATGACTACGGGAGTGTGTCACCACACATGGCTAGATTGATTGATTGATTGATTGATTGATTGTAAAGACAGGGTCTCACTATGTTGCCAAGGCCAGTCTCAAACTCCCGGCCTCAAGCAACCCTTCTCCTGCCCTGGCCTCCCAAAGTGTTGAGATTATAGGCATGAGCCACTGTACCCAGTTTCCATTGCCTGTTTAAGCATTTACCATCTGCTTTGTCAGTGTTCAAGAGTATCCTTTTATTCCTGACTTTTGCAAACCAAAGAATGTATTTTACTTTCTCAGTTTCTCACCCTACACATTTTTCTGCATTATTTCTATTTATTATAACATTTGTACATTGACCTACTTTTTTCCTACTTTTGTTTTGTGCATTGCTACAATGCATAGCATTTGTACATTAATTCCCCCCTTTATTTTAGTTTTAGATCTACAGTTATGTAGGAATGAGCTCATTATCAGTCCTTTTGCTGAAATTTCCCCAGACCCCTCTTGGTTGCATGAAGCTCATCCTGTTTATTTAGATTCTTCAAGAAGGGATTATGGATTCTTGTGTGTTAAAAACTTTTTACATAGCCTTGAAACTTGAAGGATACCTTGGTTGTTTTTAAAGTTCATTATTCGTACTTTCTTATTGAATTTCTAAAAAAATGCTTTTCCATTGTTGCATTATATTTTACTTTAGACAACTCTGAGACCAGTTGAATTTATTTGCCTTCATTCATTATTTTATCTTTTATGCCTAGTGGCCTTGGACACTTTTTCTTTGTTTTTGAAGTCTAAGAATTTACTAGGATGTGTCTTGCAGTTGACTTCTAGGTAAATTCTCCCAGGTATTGGTTGACCCTTTTAATATGCAGATTCAAGTTTTGTTAAATATTGTTTCTATTTATTTTTATTTCTTTTTAAAATTTTTTTGCTGGGACACTAGTTTTATCAATGTTATTTTTTCTTTTTCGCTTTCTAATTCCATCACTTTCTCTTTGACTTTTAATTTTTTTAATTTTTATTTTTTTCTGAGACAGGCTCTTGCTCTGTTGCCCAGGTTGGAGTGTAGTGGCGTAATCTTGGCTTACTACAACCTCCACCTCCCAGGTCAAGTGTTTCTTGTGCCTCAGCCTCCTGAGTAGCTGGGATTACAGGTGCCCACCACCATGCCTGGCTAATTTTTGTGCTTTTAGTAGAGATGGGGTTTCGCCATGTTGGCCAGGCTGGTCTCGAACTCCTGGCCTCAAGTGATCTGCATGCTTCAGCCTCCGAAAGTGCTCGGATTACAGGCATGAGCCACCATTCCCAGCCTAATTTTGTTGAGTTTTAAAATAATTTTTATTTAGAATTTTATATAGGTGTTTTTAAACATATGACATTATATTTGAAATTTCTTACACATAGTTAGTAAAGGAAGGAAAACTAAAGAAGAATTTCCTGACAATAGAGCACTGTTAGCAATGTTTGATTCCTTACATTTGGTTCTCAAACCATTGCTATTCTAGGACTGATCCTTTTTAAGGATGGTTGAAACTAGGACAGATTGTCACTTGTCTGGAATTGTTCTTCCTATAAGCAAGACTTTATTAATACTGAATGTTATCTCCCTCTGTCTCTGTCTGTGATTCTCTTGAAAGTGCTTCATTCTGACTGAAGGAAAACTTTTGCTTTCTGCATGTAGCTTTATATAGAAACCTGGCACGACAGGGCACTTTCGGGTCATACTTTGAGTCTTAAGAAATATTGAAAAATATAATCTAACAATGATGCTTCTGTTCAGCAAGGCAAGGAATTTGTAACAGGGCAAAACTTAAACCTGTTTCTTGTTTGCTAGCCCATAAGGAGGCAGCTTGTTTTTATCATCAAAGTTTCCTGACATCAGGATGTGACTTCGAGAAGAGGAAAATAACACTTATTGGCACCAAAGATACTAAGGTATTTAATGCCTTAAATGAATAATCAGTATATGTGAACAATGAAAAAACAGATGGGGAAGGATACCCAGTTTCAGTTTCATCTGTTGTATCATGTTACTTGGAGGTATTTAGCTTAAGCCTCTTCCCTGTTGGCCCACTTTATCCTAGTTGTTTCACTGTTGCGAATGCATTTACAATTATTTTAAAAGATGGCCTCATTCTGTAGGTGATTCCCTATAAAGAACGTTGTAGAAGGTTATTATAACAACTCCTAAGCATCAACTGGAGTCTAAAATGTTTCTAGGCAGCAAGAGTCATATGTGTGCTTGACCTTTGGGAAATCTGGTTCTTTCCTGTTGCTTGTTTTTATCCTGGCACTGTCACCCACTTGTGCCCAGGCCAGCTTCAACCACTGTCTTGCCTGAGCCTACATTTTGTGTTTTTTCCATTTTAGCGTGTTTCACAAATTTATTGAATTACTACTTTGTACCAGGCATTGTGTTAGGGGGCAGGTATAAAAGCAGAGTTCTCATCTTTTATTTGATAGGAAAGACAGTGTGACAGTTATCAGTTTACTTATTCTTAGCCCCTAATCCAGCCTTGTTTGCCTTGCCTTGGGTGACATAACTAGACTCTGTAATAGCTGTCCTTTATCAGCTGCTATAATGTTAGTAGATGGTCTTGGAGGGGAATTGCAAAGTGATGGCAGCAGGAAAGCGCTTGTCTTCTGGGTTCCAGTTTTCCTCCATTTTCAGTTCACTCCAGGAGGGAGAGATGGGTGCATGGAAAGCCTGGTGGAGCTCATGATAGTATAGATCCTGCCTCCTTTCTCATGACATTACAGACTGTCTTAGTTTGCTCAGCTGCTGGTACAAAATACCATAGAGCGGGTGGATTGTAAACAACAGAAATTTATTTCTTACAGTGCTGGAGGCTGGGAATTCCAAGAATAAGACACCAGCAGATTTGATGTCTAGTGAGAACTCACTTGATGGTTCATAGATGGCACGTTTTAGCTGTATTCTCACACAGTGGAAGGGGCAAGGCAGTTAGCTTTATGTGGTCTCATTTATAAGGCCACTATCTCATTCATGAGGGTCCCACCCTCATGACCTAATCACCTCGCAGGGGCTCCGTGTCCTAATACCACATTGGTGATTATATTTCAGCATATGAATTTTGGGGGGACACAAACATTCAGACAATAACACAGGCCATCTCCCTCAAGAAACCCTGGTTCTAGCTGTAATAGTCTGTACTTATCTGATCTGCTGTTCCTTCTCTGCCTAGATGACATTTATTTAAATACCTTTTATTATCTAACAGCACTTCCCTCTTGCAGTCTTCCCTAAACACCAGCCTGTATTAGTCTGTTCTCACACTGCTATAAAGACATACCCGAGTCTGGGTAATTTATGGTGAAACGAGGTTTTTTTTTTGTTTGTTTGTTTGTTTGTTTTTTTTTTGAGACGGAGTCTCGCTCTGTCGCCGGGCTGGAGTGCAGTGGCCGGATCTCAGCTCACTGCAAGCTCCACCTCCCGGGTTTTTACGCCATTCTCCTGCCTCAGCTTCCCGAGTAGCTGGGACTACAGGCGCCCGCCACCTGGCCCGGCTAGTTTTTTGTATTTTTTAGTAGAGACCGGGTTTCGCCGTGTTAGCCAGGATGGTCTCGAACTCCTGACCTCGTGATCCGCCCGTCTCGGCCTCCCAAAGTGCTGGGATTACAGGCTTGAGCCACCGCGCCCGGCCTTGAAACGAGGTTTAATTGACCCACGGTTCCACAGCTCTTACAGGAAGCAAGGCTGGGGAGGCCTCAGGAAACTTACAGTGATAGCAGAAGGTGAAGGGGAAGCAGGCATAATCTTCACATGGCAGAGCAGGAGGAGGTGGGAGTTGCTACACACTTTTAAACAGTGAGATCTTGTGAGAACTCTATCAGGAGAACAGCAAGGGGGATGTCTGCCCCCCATGATTTGAACACCTCCTGCCAGGCCCCTCCTCCAACAATGGGAATTACAATTTGACATGAGATTTTGGTGGGGACACAGAGTCAAATCATATCACAGCCTAAGTTAGATTTCCCAACTTGAATTCCTTTAAAGCATCTGAGATTTACCATAGATGTGTTATTCTATTAGACTGCGTTATAATTTTTAGTTGGCTTGTGTTTTCCCTCCTGAAAACTGTGAGCTCTTTAATTTCAGTATGACTAGTGCTTAGTAACATAACCTCTCAGATGCTTACTGAATTGATTTAAATCTGCTATATACTGTTTACTTTTTCCTTCCACTTAAAATAATAACTCTTTTTTTTTTTTTTTTTTTTTTTTTTTTTTTTTTAAGAGACAGGGTCTTGCTATGTTGCCTAGGTAGGAGTGCAGTGACTTTCACAGGTGCAAGCATAGCACACTGTAGCCTTCAACTCCTGGGCTCAAGAAGTCCTCCAGCCTCAGCCTTCTGAGTAGCTGGAACTACAGGTGCACACACTGTGCCTGTCTTATCTTTTACTGAGCAATGTGTTAGGTGCTTTTATATACTTTGTCTAGTTTAATCCCATTGGAACTTAGGAAACAAATTTAGAGGAGTTAAGTATCTTGCTCCCATGTTTATATAGCTAGGAAGTTACACAGTTCATTTTAAAACCTGGATCATTCCTGCTCCTATTCATCTTCTTAAATATTCAGATGATGTTAAAAAGTAACCAAGTTTTTGGAATATAGCTATTTTGTTTCTTATCCTTATTATTTTTATTTTTTATTTTTTGAGACGGAGTCTCGCTCTGTCGCCCAGGCTGGAGCGCAGTGGCCTGATCTCAGCTCACTACAAGCTCCGCCTCCCGGGTTTACGCCATTCTCCTGCCTCAGCCTCCTGAGTAGCTGGGACTACAGGCGCCCGCCACCTCGCCCAGCTAGTTTTTTGTATTTTTTAGTAGAGACGGGGTTTCACCGTCTTAGCCAGGATGGTCTCGATCTCCTGACCTCGTGATCCGCCCGTCTCGGCCTCCCAAAGTGCTGGGATTACAGGCTTGAGCCACCGCGCCCGGCCTTCTTAGCCTTAGTTTTATTGTGTTAATATAGAACCATTAGAGTACCAGAGTAATTCAGCATTTGGTTTAAAAGTCCTGGCTTTACTTATACTGAGAGATTCATTAGCAGAAAATTGCTTATTGATAGTGTCTTATCCTCTTCAAAATCAGAATTAATAAAATGATTCTTTTATTTCTCTCACAGTGATTTTATAAATAGATTTTATTTTTTAGAGCAGGTTTAGGTTCACAGCAAAATTGAGAGGAAGGTACAGAGATGTCCCGTGTATCCCCCGCCCCCACATATCTGCAGCCTGTCCCATTATCAGTATTCCCCATTAGAATGGTGCATTTGTTACAATTGATGGACCTATGTTGACACATCATTATCACCCAGAGAATGTAGTTTACATTAAAGTTCACTTTTCGTATGGTATTTTCTATGGATTTTGACAAATGAATAATGACATGTATCTACCATTATTGTATCATACAGAGTAATTTCACTGCCCTTAAAATCTTTGCCCTGCTTATTCATTCCAAACTCTTAGCAACCACTGATGTTTTGATTGTCTCCACTGTTTTATATTTCCCCAGATACCAGATAGTGGGAGTCATATAATTTGTAGCTTTTTTGGATGGGTTCCTTTCACTTAGTAATATGCACTGAAGTTTCCTCCATATCTTTTCGTGTCTTGATAGCCCATTTTTTAGTGCTGAATAATATTTCGTTGTCAGGATATACCACAGTTTATCCATTCACTTACTGAAGGGCATCTTGGTTGTTTCTAGGTTTTGGCAATTATGAATAAAGCTGCTTTAGGGCAGGTGTGGTGGCTCATGCCTGTAATCCCAGTACTTTTGGAAGCCAGGGTGGGTGGATCACTTGAGGTCAAGAGTTTGAGACCAGCCTGGCCAACATGGCAAAATGCTGTGTCTACTAAAAATACAAAAATTAGCTGGGCGTGGTGGCACGTGCCTGTATTCGCAGCTACTTAGGAGGCTGAGGCATGAGAATCACTTGGGTCCAGGAGATAGAGGTTGCAGTGAGCCAAGATCACTCCACTGCACTCCAGCCTTGGTGACAGAGTGAGTCTCTGTCTCAAACAAACAAAAAATGAATAAAGTTGCTATAAACATTGTGTGCAGTTTTTATATGGACATAAGGTTTCAGCTCTTCTGGGAGGGCAAAAGGAAGGTAATCGCTAGATCTTTTGGTAAGATATGTTTAGTTTCAGAGTATGTTCAGATTCTGTCAAACTGTCTTCCAAGTGACTGTATCATTTTGCATTTATACCTACAATGAATGAGAGTTCCTGTTGCTCTGCATCCTTGCCAACATTTGGTGTTAGCAGTGTTCTGGATTTGGCCATTGTAAGAGGTGCGTAGTGGTATCTCATTGCTTCAATATGCATTTTCCCGATGACATGTGATGTGGAGCATATTTTTATATGCTTATTTACCATTTGCATGTCTTCTTTGGAGAGGTGTCTGTCAAGGGCTTTAGCCCATTTTTTAATCAGATTGTTTTCTTATTGTTGAGTTTTAATATTTCTTTGTATATTTTGGATTACAGTTCTTTATCAGACATATCTTTTGCAAGTATTTTCCTTACTGCTTTTTATTTTCTTGACAATGTCTTTTGCAGAGCAAAATTTTATAATTTTAATGAACTCTAGTTTATTGACTCTTGTGTTCATGGAGCATGCCTTTTGTGTAATATCTAAAAAGTCATTGTCAAACCTAAGGGCATCTAGATTTTCTCCTACGTTATCTCCCAGGAGTTCTATAGTTTTGTGTTTTACATTGAGGTCTGAGCCGTTTTGATCTAATTTTTGTCAAGAATGTAAGGTCTGTGTTTAGATTTGTTTTTTTAGCATGTGGATGTCCAGTTGATCCACCACCATTTTTTGAAAAGACGGTCTTTGTACCATCATATTGGTTTCGCTTCTTTGTCAAAGATCAGTTGATTGTATTTTTGTGGGTCTATTTCTGGGCTCTTTGTTCTGTTCCATTGATCTGTTTGTCTGTTCTTTCATCAGTAGTACATTGTCTTGATTATTGTTCCTTTGCAGAAAGCCTTAAAGTTGAGTAGTGTCATCCTTTTGACTTTATTCTTCTCTTTCAATGTTATGTTGGCTATTGTAGGTCTTTGCCCTTGCCCTATAAGCTTTCTAATCACTTTGTTGATATCCACAAAATAACTTGCAGGGATTTTGATAGGGATTGCATTGAATCTATAGATCAAGTTGGAAAGAACTGACATTTTTACAATATTGAGACTTCCTATCCTAAATATGGGATATCTCTTCATTTATTTAGTTCTTTGGTTTCATTCATTAGAGCTTTTTTAGTTTTTTTTTTTTTAATTTTATTTTATTTTTACTGGAACCACAGGCACACACCATCACACCCTGCTAGTTCTTAAGATGTTTTTGTAGAGATGGGGTCTCCCTATATTGCTCAGTCTGCTCTTGAACTTCTGGGTTCAAGTGATCCTCTTGTGTTGATCTCCCAAAGTTCTAGGATTATAGGTGTGAGCCATCATGCCTGGCTCTTGTGGTTTATTTTCTATAGATTGTGTACCTATTTTGTTAAGCTTACCCCTTCATTTTGGGAGGTGCTAATGTAAATGGTATTGTTATAAATTTCAAATTTCTCTTGTTCATTGCTGGTATTTGGAAAAGCAGTTGACTTTTATATATTAATTATGTATCCTGAAACCTTGCTAAAATAGCTTGTTTTAAGAAGGTTTTTTTTGCCAATACTCTTGAGTGTTTTATGCAGTTATTTTATCTGCGAACAAAGACAGTTTTATTTTTTCCTTCCCAATCAGTATATCTGCTATTTCTTTTTCTTGTATTAACTAGGACAGGGGTCCCCAACCCCTGGGCCATGAACTGGTACTGGTCCGTGGCCTGTTAGGAACCAGGTTGCACAGCAGGAGGTGAGCAGTGGGTGAGTTAAGGAAGCTTTATCTGTGTTTACAGCCGCTCCCCCTTGCTTGCATTACCACCTGAGCTCTGCCTCCTGTCAGATCAGCGGCAGCATTAGATTCTCACAGGAGCATGAACCCTGTTGGGAACTGTGCATGCGAGGGATCCCGGTTGCCTACCCTGTTGGGAACTGTGCATGCGAGGGATCCAGGTTGCCTACCCTGTTGGGAACTGTGCATGCGGGGGATCCAGGTTGCCTGATGATCTGTCAGTGTCTCCCATCACCCGCAGATGGGACCTTGTAGTTGCAAGAAAACAAGCTGAGGGCGTGCACTGATTTTATATTATGTTGAGTTGTGTAATTATTTCATTCTCTATTACAATGTAATAATAGAAATAAAGTGCACAATAAATGTAATGCGCTTGAATCACCCTGAAACCATCTCTCACCCAATCTGTGGAAAAATTATCTTCCCGGAAACTGGTCTCTGGTGCCAAAAAGGTTGGGGGCCACTGAACTAGGACATCCAGTATGATACTGAAAAGGAGCAGTGAGGGGACATTTTTACCTTTGTTCCTGATTTTAGTGGGAAAGCTTTGAGTTTCTCACCATTAAGTATGGTGTTAGCTATAGGTTTTTGTAGTTTTTTATTTAGGTGAGGAAGTTACTCTATATCTAGTTCACCGAGACTTTTTATCATGAATGGGTTTTGGATTTTGTGAAGTGTGTCTATCAATAGATGCAGAAAGATCTATTGATATGATTATGTGATTCTTCTTCTTTAGCCTGTTGATGTGATGAATTACATTAACTGATTTTCAAATGTTGAACCAGCCTTGCGTATCAGAGGTAAATCCCACTTAGTCATGGTGTATAATTCTTTTTGTACATTGTTATATTTGATTTTCTAATTTTTTTGGATGATTTTATGTCTATGTTCATGGTAAATATTGTTCAGTAGTTTTCTTGTGTTGTCTTTGTGTCGTTTGGTATTAGAATAATGCTGACCTCTGAATGAGTTAGGAAGTATTTCCTCTTGATTCTAATTTCTGAAAAAGTTATGGAAAATTGGCATAATTTAAAAAAATATGGTAACATTCACCATTGAACCAATCTGGGCCTGGTGCTTTCTGTTTTAGAATGTTGCTAATTCAATTTATTTCATAGATATAGGCCTATTCACATTGTCTTTTTCTTCTTCCATGAGTTTTGTAGATTGTTTTTCAAGATTTGGTTCGTTTCATCTGGGTTATGAAATTTTTGATTTGTTAGATCAATCAGGGATAAGAAAATTTAAAAAAATATTTTACTTTTAGTCTTTTATCAATTTTTTTTCTTTTCTTTGTTTTTTATATTTTATTTTATTTTGTTTTTTGAGGTGAGATCTCACTCTGTCACTCAGGCTGGAATGCATGGTGTGATCACAGCTCACTGCAGCCTCGACCTCCTGGGCATGGGTGATCTTCCTAAGTAACTGGGACTGTAGGCACTCACCACCACATGCAGCTAAGTTTTGCATTTTTGGTAGAGAGGGGATTTTGCCATGTTGCCCAGGCTGGTCTTGAACTCCTGGGCTCTAGTGATCTGTCCACCTCTGCCTACCATAGTGCTAGGATTACAGGCATGAACCACCTTGCCCTGCTTCTTTATCTAGATTGAAATTTCTGACCTACATCATTTTTATCCTGTGTAAAGGATTTTTTTTTTTGTTTTAAATTTCGTGCAAGGTAGATCTACCGGCAACAAAATCTCTCAATTTTTGTTTGTTTGAGAAAGTATTTTTCCTTCACTTTTGAAGAAGATTTTGCTGGTTACAGAATTCTATGCTGGTTTTTCTTTTTTTCTATCAACACTTTATTTTACTTTACCACTTGCTTGCACGGTTTCTAGCAGAAGTCAAATGTAATTCTTATATTTGCTTCTGTCTAGCTAAGGGTTATTTCCACCACCACCCCCCCTGCCCCACCACCTCTGGCTTCTTTCAGGATTTTTATCTTTATCTTTGACTTTCTGTAGTTTGAGTATGTCATGCATAGGTATAGTTTTCTTAGTTTTTATCCTGCTTGGCATTCACAGTCTCCTGAATCTTTTGATTGGTATGTGGCATAAAGTTAGGGAAATTTTCAGTGATTACTGTTCTGTATATTTCTGCTGTTCCTTTATCTTCTTCCCCTTCTAGTATTCCTGTCACGTGTATGTTACAGCTTTTGTAATCATCTTATTATTCTTGGATATGCTGTTTAGAGTTTTTTTTTGTTTTTGTTTTTAGTCTTTGTGCTTTTCAGTTGTGTACATTTCTATTGTGATATCTTCAAGCTGAGAGAGAGTCTTTGCTCAGCCATGTCTAGTCTACCAATAAGCTTGTCTAAGTCATTCTTCATTTCCGTTAGTGTTTTTGATTTCTCTTGTTTTTCGTTCTGTTTTAGAATTGCTTTTTGTCTGCTTACATTGCCCTTCTTTTCTTACATGCTGTCCATTTTTCCCATTGGCACCCATAGCATGTTAATCATTGTTGTTTTAAATTCCCTGTCTGATAATTCCAGCATTCTGCCATATACGAGTCTGGTTCCGATGCTTGCTGGCTCTTCAAATTGTCTTTGATGCTTTTAGTATACCTTGTACTTTTTTCTTGATATACAGACACAGAGTACTGAGAAACAGGAACTGGTATAAATAGGCCTTCAGTGATGTGGTAGTAAGGTGTGGGGGAAGGGGTAGTGTTCTGTAATCCACTGATTAGGTCTCAGTCCTTTAGTAAGCCTGTGATTACTGTGACCCTCACAAGTGCTTCTTAGTCCTCTCCCCTTCAGAAGGGACTAGAAGGCTAGACTTGACTGGAGCTGGGCATTTGTTTTCACACAGGTCATTTAGGCTCTGGTGAAACCCCAGCAGGTTAGGCTGTAATTAACTAGTTTTTCCTGAGAGCAGATTTTAAGAACAGAGTACTCTAGTGAGTTTCCATATAGTTTCTTTTACCTTTCCTCTACTGGAAGCATGAGGGGATTTTTCTCCAGTATTCACTGTGAGAACCAGGTCAAGCTCCTGGAGGTAAAAATTCACACAAGAATGGGGCCCCAGTGACTGAGTCATCCTGGAGTTTTTAACTTTACTCTAAAAGTTGTCCACACTGAGCCTCCAGCAATACATAAATTACCGTTTAGATTTTCCTACCCTAACACTCGTTCCCATGGAGGTTTGTTTGTGGTTTTCTGCTCAGGCAAATTGTGATTTTTGGTATCTGCCTGTTGTGGTCTCCAATATTAGGGGCAGTGATTTGCCTGATGACCTCAATTCTCTTACGTATCTAAGAAGAGTTGATTTGTTAGTTTGTTTAGTTTTTTTACTTGTTGGTAGGATGGAATAGCAACTTCCAAGCTTCTCAGATGCTGAACTGGAAACCTGAAGTCCCCACAATCATTTTTAGGGGCAAAACTATAATGTTCATTTCATGAGTATTATATATAATTTCCACTTAGAGGTAAATGGTGTTTTTGTTATTACTGGTTGTTACTTGTTAAAGGTTTATGTTGTAATGATGATTTTCAAAGAAATTTCATGTATCTGTGCTTTAATTTTCTTTATGGAAAAATGGACCAAAAAAATAAAGAGGTATTTAATTGCAATGAATGGGTGCCATTTACCCCTCTCCCCAAAAAGAACATTTCAGAATCATTCAGAATTGAATGATAAGAAATTCTATTTTTATTGTATAAGGTCTTAGTATTAGAGAATAGCTAACTTTTTGAAATTTCATGGTTTGTTAATCCATGGACTTTTAAAATCATTTTTCTTCCCAATTATGAAAAATAACTTTCACATTGTAGAACATTTGGAAAATACAATTTCAAAGTCACCTGTATCTCCTTATGTAATGGTTACCATAGTTAACATGCTGGCATATGACTTTCCAATCTTTTTTCTGTATTGGATTCTCTTTTACATCGATGAAATAATATTTTACATATTTTTGTATCCTACTTTTTAAAAAACACATATGTATTCAATGATATAATTTTTTAAATGGCTATGTAATATTTCATTTTATGGATATACTATAGGTTGTGTATATTTTTTGGCTGAGTACTTAGATTTTATCCAATTTTTTCTCACTGGTATAAATGTATTATAACTGTCAAATAAATGAACATCTTTGGGCATAAGTCTTTACCTTCTTTTTTGGTATTGCATTTTGAAAAATGTAGATCTAGTTCGTGAAGGTGGAATTTTGGGTCACAGAATGAGCATTTTATGAACTCCAGACATATTTTGCAACATTGTTCTCTAGAAAAGAGATATCCATCAGCCTTACTACCAGCAGTGCGTGAGAATGAGGGAGACACACCCCTGCCTCTTGTGCTTTTAGTATTTCTAATTTTAGTTTTGCTAATTTAATGGAGATTGGGATGATAGCTCATGGTTTTAATATATATTCTTTGATTATAAACAAAATAGAATGTTTTTTTTGATTATTTACTATTTGTATTGTCTTTATTATAGACTTCATGTTTTTCAGGTATACTTATATGAGTTTCTTGTATATTAAGAATTTGCTATAAGGGAACTGTGGAAGTTAAGACTGCTTTACCATGTTCATAAAAACTGATAAAAAATGAATATAACTTTCAGATCTTGAGAGTAGATTTTACAGATGTCATGTGAGTTCACTGAGTAATATTCTTATGTACCACTACTGACTGCTTAGGACTTTATTACTGTAAAAATGAAAAACAAAAATTAAGATTCTGATATGCTAATTATTTTGCTCATACATGGTGGTGAATATACTTTTGAAATGAAACATGTACTGCATGCAACAATACTATTTTGGTAGATTTTCAGAAAAGCAGGTATTATCCCAGCTAATAGGCAATAATGACTTTGAAGGTCTTAGGGACTATGAGTAGGTAAACACTTTATGACCACGACCCCACCCAACACCCTGCAGGGGATGATGTGGCTGCCATTTGTAAACTGCCATTCATTGTCCTGTCTCTTGCCTTTGGCTCTTTCCAGCTTTTCTTCCCAAATCTTTGGACTAGTTCCTGCAGAAAATATGAATTCACAGTGGTGCCCTCTGGGCCTGGGCATCTCTAGGCCGGCAGACCCTGAGCAGCCACTGCTGCTGAGAGCAGGTGTGTGTACAGATGGCATGGTGGGGCCAGCCTGCCTTCTGCTTGGTGATGTTGGAGAGGGTGATTGATAATAGAGCTTACGCCGAGTAATGGTCTGAGGTAAGGCGAGCATGAGTGCTTGGCTAGGTGAAAGTCATCACTGGCAGAGTGGATATGTATACTTAATTTAGTCTGTAGTTTTATTAAACTTCCTTATTAGAGGAGGTCTCATTTTCTTATTAACCAGAGGTCTCCATGCTTGCTGTTTCATCTTGTTGCCTCCTCTCTTACCGTGTATCCTCTCAGGGAGGTGAGGATAATTGAGAAAGGGCTAAAAACAGCTCTCCCGAGTTTGAGAAGGTTTTCAGTTGTCAATGCTTACATAATTTAGACAGGACTCCAAAGCATTGTGAAAGCTCATTATGCGCCTCAGTCTGCTTTCTTGCCTTTTCTTGTAGTTGTCTCCATAGTGGGACGTACATATCCTTAGGCTAGATTTGGAGTTGGGTGAGAAGAAAATATTAGAAACTTCATTTTTATCTCATTCTTTTTTATTTCCCATTCTTTTTCATTTATATTTTGTATATGTTATATAATATACACAACCAATTTTTCTACAGTGAAATATGTATATAATTTTTAAGCAAATATACATAAATTTGGTGGTATGCACAAAAGTTTTTAATTTTTTAAAACAAAAGTTTTAAGTTTTCACAGTGTGCAGTTTAAAAATTTTGTAGAACTTTGTCTTATAGGATTTGTTGTATAGATGTGGCAGCTTTTGCTTACCCTGAATACTAAGACATTTTGACATTTACATAAGATTACTATCCACCAATTGGAGTGTTTTTTTCACCCCTCTGAGTAAATCAGGCTAAATAGAGTACATATGAAGGGCATAAAGTCAAGGGCAATTCTCACTGTTTCTTTGCCGGGATTTTAAACTGAAGTTAAACATGTCAAAATGACTAAAGATTTAGAAATGATTGTATAGAAGTGTTCTCAGTTTGTTACTTAACCTACAAGTTAATATGGAGCTTTATAACTGTTTTAATCAGCTTTCTGTTGGGAGCTCCAATAGTCATAAAATCTTGTGAATTCTGCCTACTACTAATCAATTAATGAAATGATAGTAATGATCTCTGGTTTTCTTCATTTTTATATGCTTTGACTGTGATGTTTGAAACCATTCTGGGCTTTTGCTTTGGGATTCCACAGAATTTTCTTTTGGGTCACAGAGGGGGTTAATTATTTCTAGAACTCTGAAATTTTATGATTCTTGTGGTTCAAAATCACAAAAACCAAAGTGAAATCATGGTAGAAAGCTTGATGGTGGGGAATATCAGCTATGGAAATTAACAGTAATTATCGGTTTTGTACTTTTTTTCCGGGATATATTATCTTTTAAGGCTTCATTTAATATTTTTCTTTAGCAGCTCAGAACACTAAAAAAAACCTAAGCTACTGGAAAAATTTGGTAAGCCAGTGTTTTGAGTGGTCACAATGTGGAGAAAATGAGCATTGTCATGTAGTAAAGTTAAAAGACAGTTGGGGCCGGGCGCGGTGACTCACGCCTTTAATCCCAGAGCACTTTGGGAGGCTGAGGCAGGTAGATCACGGGGTCAGGAGATCGAGACCATCCTGGCTAACATGGTGAAACCCCGTCTCTACTAAAAATACAAAAAATTAGCCAGGCATGGTGGCGGGCGCCTGTAGTCCCAGCTACTCAGGAGGCTGAGGCAGGAGAATAGCGTGAACCCGTGAGGCGGAGCTTGCAGTGAGCCGAGACCGCGCCACTGCACTCCAGCCTGGCGACAGAGCGAGACTCCATCTCAAAAAAAAAAAAAAAAAAAAAAAAGAAAGAAAGAAAGAAAGACAGTTGGGGAGTTGGGGCTTGCACATGAGTAAGGGACAGGAGCTCAGCTCTGTCTGTGGTGGGTGGTCCTTCACAGTCTAAGAAGGCCTCTCACTTTTCTTCCATCTTTGTTTCCTTTTCAAATATTTAATGTGTAGAAGTATTTATTGCATTTTCTGCTTGGTCAGAAATACTAACCATTATTCAAACTTGTAGCCATTCCTGGTAATTTGCCCAGTTGAAATAAGATAATTCTTTTTATTCAATTCCAGGTCTCTGAAATCCTTCTGAGACCAAACTTACAGAACTGCCAGTTGTCTGAACTTTTTGTGTGCATTTTATCAAGAGGAAGAAGAATAGTTACTTTCTCCCTTCCCCCAAAACAGGACAAATGACAGAAGTATATTTCCAGATAGATGTGTTTCTTTCAGGGGCAAATGTCCTATATTTAGTTCTTTTTAGTTAATGCACTTTATGTTAGCCAGTGCCTAGCACTGCACACTGTAGCAGCCTTACTTTCTCGCCTATGGCTTTCTGAAAGTTGAGACCACAGAAATACTTTTGCCTTTCCTTGTCATGTCTTACCCACTTAATAAGAATGACTGAAGTAATACTAAAAGCTTTCATAAGACCTGGTTAAACTTGACCTTGAGATTGCTTAACCCAGAAAAGTTCTTAGTTTAATTAACGAGTAACTGATAGGAGTCATGCTTGGCATGGGTCTTCTTGAAAACTTGCCAGCTACTTTTTTTTTTTTTTTTTTAAAAGATAAGATCTTTCTGTGTCACCCAAGCTGGAGTGCAGTGAGGTGATCATGGTTCACTGCAGCCTCGATCTCCCAGGCTCAAGGGATCCTCCCACTTCAGCCTCCCGAGGAGCTGGGACCACTGGCGCAGACTAACACACCCAGCTAACTTAATGTGTGTGTGTGTATCTATATAAATACAGATATAGATAGATGGTTGGTATAGAAGTGTTCTCAGTTTGTTACTTAATCTCCAAGTTTATGTGGAGTTTTATAACTATCTTTATAAATAAACAAACAAACAAACATTTTTTGTAGAGATAGGATTTCACTATGTTGCCCAGGCTGGATCTCAAACTCCTGGGCTCAAGCAGTCCTACTGCCTCGACCTCCCAAAGTGCTGAGATTGCAGGCGTGAGCCACTGTGCCTGGCCCCTGCCAGCTACTTTTATTAGAGTCAGTGTTTTACTCTGGATCTAGGGAGACCCCCTTTGGTTCCACACAAGGAGAAGAATGGGAATCTCTACCTGTGCGTGAGGATGTCATTTTTTTGAGTTGCATGGAGAAGGTTCTACTCCCACAGCTTGCATATTGTGCATGTCTGTATTAATCTTGTTATGAGGCATCAACTCAGCACAGGTAACAGTAGTTGCATTAATGCCAGGGCTAAAGGAGTCCCCCCCATTTTTCTCACCAAATAGCCCATGAAAGTAATGAGACATAGCATGACCCCATGTATACCATAAACACCAGAATGAAGGCCTTCGTCACTGCTTTCCACCTCAGTGAAAAAGTAGGAAATGTTTTTAAGTCCCTGCTGTAGTTTGAATATTTGATTCTCCAAACTTCATGTTGAAATTCGGTTCCTAATGTTGGAGGAGGGGCCGAATGGAGGTGTTTGGGTCATGGTCAATAGCTCCTTACAGTCCTCACAGTAATGAGTGGGTTCTTGCTGTCTTGGTTCTGGAGAGAGCTAGTGGTTAAAAAGAGCCTGGTACCCCCAAATCTCTCTTGCCATGTGATCCCTGCACACACTGCCTCCCCTTCCCGTTCCACCATGAGTGGAAGCAGCTTGAGGTTCTCACTGGATGCAGATTCTGCTGCCCTGGGCCTTGTACAGCCTGTAGAACTATGAACCACATAAACCTCTTTTCTTTATAAATTACCCACCTTCAGCTATTCGTTTATAGTGACACAGACTGACTGAGACAGTCCCTATTTAATGCAGTGCTGCTGCTTTTCCAGCCAGCAATTCTGGAAGATGTAGGTCTAGCATATGTATTTTAAGACTGTGTTTTTCTGGGAAAAAAAATCAAGTTGTCTATGACCTTATGAACTGGATTTTCTCATGCTTCTGAACAAACTTTGGCACTGATGGGAGTATCCAGAATTATTTCCTAAAAAATATCTAGGGCTTTTGGCCCAGAGCCACTGATAATTTATTATTTGTTGGATGTCTCCCATATGTAGCCTCTCTTTTTGTTACACTCAGGGAAAGGTCTCACCATCGAAACCATTCTGTAGATTCTGTAGGACTGCTTAGGTTAGAGATCCATCTAGATGCTTTGGATGGACATCATTTTCTTATATCATTTTATCTTTTAGGAAAATACACATCATTTTCTCCAGATATCAAGTTATACACGAAGAAGTGATATTTATACGTTACTAGAGAGCTTCTGCTTGTTCATGTCTGGTAATTCATTTGCACCACCTAGTTTCTTCATATCTGTTCCTGCTATTTCCATCATTCTTTTGTTTTATTCCTTTTTTTCTCTGGCCAGGCAGATATACTCAGGATTGTCAGCCATTCTGCTGAATGTTGAAGGCAACCATTCTGGTTTTCACTGATTTTTTGTTTTTAATTGTAGTAAAATATACATAATATAAAATTTAACATTTTATCAATTTCTACCATTTAATCATTATTTAAGCATATAGTTCAGTATCAGTAAGTATATTCACATTGTTATGTGATCATTACCATAATTCATCTGCAGAGTTTTTTCATTATCCAAACTAAAACTCTCTACCCATGAAACAGTAACTCCCCATTCCTCCTTTCTTCGAATCCCTGATAACTACGATTCTACTTTGTCTCTCTGAATTTGACCGTTCTAGGTTCCTTTATATCAGTGGACTTTATATTTCACTGATATTTAAAAAAATAGATTTGTAAAAGCCACTGCCACATTTCTTGAATGCATGGTTTAAGTTACCAGTTAAATTTGCATTTATTCTCTTAGCTGTTGTCCCAAAGGCATTCCACATTGGTCTGCTAGGCATAGGAGAGGAAAACATGGGGAAACCCCAGAAATATGGGCCCTCATCCTTTTAATAAAGGCTGATTTTAAGAAGTCGTCTAAAAACCAAATCAACTTTCCCACCATATTTTTATATTGCTCAGTGGCAGTTACCAAATAGAATTTCGTGTTACCTAGGCACTCCTTAGGTTCCAGGACTCCAGAGATTTTAGGGTTAGACTGTGAACTTTCGAAGAAATCAGGTAGCTAAAAGCATCTGAAAATATTTAGTGAAGGAAATGAAATCCATCCTTTAGAAAAAAATTAGAAGTTAATCTAACAGTTAGCAAAAACAATTTCCTTTGATTGTGTAAAGCTAGAATACAGACTTCTGTTTTGAATTTCTTTTTATCTCTGTCCATGGATTTATGCTTGGATTAGAAACAAACAACAAAAAAATACTGTTTGTATTTTTAATAGTTTTAAAAAAGTATTTTAACATAAAAATTATTTAAAATTTGACCAGGTATTACTAAAATTAATTCTTTGTAAGCTGTGTTAAATTGGAAGGTAGTATCAGAGAATAAGAATCACAATGTATAATTATATAGTATTTGAAGCAAAGCTGAGTAAATCTTTTTTTGCAAGTAGCCTGTGACCCTGTTTGCTGCTCATTTCTTTCCAGCTTTCCCCAGTTAGGACTTGATGCAAACAGTATGTGTTGAAGAATGTTTTGTATGACATGTTCGGTAGTCATTTTTCATCATGTTCACTTGTAATGAATTTCAGCATTTTCCGTGTTTACTCACGAAGATTAAAAAAAAAATCCTATATGTTGCTTTACCACATACTTGACTACTGAGATGGTAATCTGACCTTTAGGAGCATTACTGGTCATTATATAGAATGATATTTCCTTTTACTAGAGTTCATTCAAAATGAAAAAAATCATTAGAGAGACGCAAAAGGAAGAAAATTGGCTGTTCTTCTCTAGGGCTAGATGTATTGGAAACTACAAGATGTTGTGCAAAAACTGGTGTGAAGATCCTGTGAAACATGACTGAAATAAACTGATTTTTTAAAACAAACTTTATTGAGATGAGCAAACCATTAGTATTTCTAGGTAAAATGGTTTGAAATTTAAAAAATGCCTAGAGCATCATTGTTGGAAAATAATGGCTTCTTAAAAAGTTTTGATTTCTGCTTTTGGTGAGATGTTTGAAATGTCAAGGAATTGTATCTCCTACTAGTTAAGATTTTATCTATTTTTGAAAGATGATGTGATAATTTAGATCAAAAGAGAAGGCCACATTTTTTTGGGGAAATATGCGTTGTATAATCTACGCAAAAACTTAGTTGAGAAAAAAATCGTTGGTGGACTTGATTTTTTCAGGACTCTGGTTCTTGATTATTTTGAGGCACAGACCATTTTAATAATCTGATAAAAGCGATATACATCCTGTCTACCAAAAGGAAACACATTCATAGAAAGTTTTCATATAGTTTCAGTTGGATTTCTGGAAGGCCACTCATAGATGCAAAATTAGAAAATCTTTCTGTAGGGACTGTCATGAAATGACATAGGTAAATTTTGTCATTAATAATGGTTAGTTTCTGCCAAACAAGTTTCAAGCGAGTGAGCTACTTTTCTACAAGACTCGGGCCCCATTCTGCTACACAAAGATGCCTACTAATCATTGCTATCTCTTGGTATGGTTTTCTGATGAGAGTGTCCTGGGCTTTGTCTTTTTGAGTGAAGTAATTGATTGCCCCTGGATTTGAAGTTTGAGTTACATGTGTCTCACTCTTTATGCACAAGTACTTTAAAGTAACTATAGACATTGTAACAGGAGATAATTTATATGCTTTATATCAGTGAGGCACCTTGTTTTGTAATCAAATCCTTTTAATTATATTCCTACCAATGGTGGGTTTTAGTCGGTTTTGTGATGTTCCAATGTATTCACCTTGACTTTGTCTTAGGGTAAGGTTTCCTGTGCATTGCATTGTGTCTGTCTGTAACATAGTGACTAGTCAATGAATTTTGGTTGAATGAACGTTCAAAATACCCACCAAACAAAATTTTAGACAACCTTTTGAGTTTAGAATAATCTTTGACTTACAGAAAAGTCGCAAAGATAGAGAATTCCTACATACCCCTTACCTAGTTTCTCACTGTTATTAAATAACATCCTACATTATTATGCTACATTTCTCACAACCAAGAAATTAACATCAGTACATTCCTATTAACTCAATGCACATTTTTTTTCAGATTTTACTAGTTTTCCCCTAAAGTCCTTTTTCTGTTCCAGGATCTCCTGTCTTCTCATGTCTTCTTAGTCTTCCCTAGTCTGTGACAGTTTCTCAGATTATCTTCGTTTTTGATCCTTGGCAGTTTTGGGCTGGTCAGCTGTTTTGTAGAATGTCCCTCAGTTTGGGTTTGTTTGATGATTTTCTCATGTTGAGAGTTATGGACTTTTGGGGGAAGGCCACAGTGGTGAAGTGCCATTCTCATCACAGCATATCAGGGATACTTACTAAACAACTTTATTTTTAGTATTTCAATACCACGATGGAGAGATGGGAAGAGTAAAGAGGTAAAATTGAAAGCAGTCAGTCTTGTCGTGGTAAAAAATTGTGGTAAAGATAAGGTGAGGGAACTGAATCTAAAATAATCATTTGTATTTATCTGGGGGAATTCAGTCCTTGGTGTTCCTGTCAGTGACTCACTTTGGGTGTTTAAGAGTTGGTAGAATTTATTCTGTTTAAATGATACAAATCAGACCAATGAAAATGTCAGTGGTTTATAGATACACATCAAGGCAGAATTTACCATGATAAATTTTAAAAAGTCTCTTGTATAACCATTTTTTTTAAAGTCAGAAAATTCTTAATTGTATTTTTCCTCTTTTCCTCTGTTTCTATATATTTTTCTTTACCTGTGTTCTTTTGCATTAGGATTTATGTTTTTCCAAGTCCAGTTAAGGATATTGAGCAATAGTTCAAAACATTTGTCACCTGAGTGGTTTATCCCTTAATAAATGGCGAAGTGGTTTTGCAGACAGGTGACACACCTTAATGTATTACAGAGACAGACTTGTTAGTTATTGATTAGTGATGAATAAATTACTGCCATTCTAATCATAAGAAAATTTCTTTTGGGGATAATTTATCAGATTCATGTGCTTCTTAAGCAGTGTAGCATTATCATCTTTTTTAGTTACAAGAATGAACTTGTCTGCCTCTGCCCTTGGTAAATGTACGGCAGAGGCAGACAGGTTTCTAGGTTTGTATTTTGATCTTTACTTTTATTAAGCAGATGAGAAGTATACTCGCTTAAAAATTACTTCAAACTGCCTTTCCTGTTGAGTAGGTTTTGAACTACCTGCTTGACAGATGGTGTTAGAAGTAATTACCGAAATCATGTGTTTACCTGCTCATGGACATGTGTTCACCAGATGCACCCTGTTTACCCAGGGCTGCCGATTTCTTAAAGAAATATGCACCTTCTGGATAGAGTTGCATAACTTAGGAGAATAAAAGCTCGTCAAGCCGGAGCTCTCAATCTCTGTATGGCAGAATCAGCTGTAGTGAGAAGACCATTTACATTTCTTAATGAGTGGTCAATTTAGCTCACAGCACCACGTACAGCATTATTTACCTTTCTTCTTTTGATTTACTTAGTACTTTAATTTTACCTGTCTACTGAGTTATTTAACAGATAGCCTCCAAAATTGTTGACTAAATTGTAGCAGTAGTGACTAATCAATCTTTTAAGATGATGGTGTTTTGGTGTATTATGTTGTTGATTATTTTTGAAAACATGTTGTTCAGAACACATATTAAAAATGTACCTATCCCTTCCCATTTCTAAATTCTGATTGTGAAGGTCCGGCTTTTGGATTAGGCATTTTTTTTTTTTTTTTAAACAACTCATGAGTAGTTCTTATGTTTGTGAAGATGAAGAATAATTACTTTAGTATTTTACTTACTAACCATCAAAACTGAATTTATTTTTTCCACCTCGTTTCTATTTTATTCTGTTTTTTAAAAAGTTAAACTGATTAGCCAGGCATGGTGGCACATGCCTGTAATCCCAGCTACTCAGGAGGCTGAGGCAGGAGAATCGCTTGAACCTGGGAGCTGGAGGTTGCGGTGAGCCAAGATCGTGCCATTGCACTCCAGCCTGGGCAACAAGAGTGAAACTCCATCTCAAGAAAAAAAAAAGTTAGACTAAATGATGATGACTCCCCTAACATGTGTGCCTTAAGTGTTCAATTTTGAAAAGGAGTGCATTTAACTCTCCATAAACCTACAGAAACAAGGAAAGTCATTGTTTCAGGATTTTGACAGGTGCAAAACTGTAAATAATTACAGGCCTGGGCAGAAACTAGAACAGAAGTTGCACAGCAGCTGGCAGGCCTGACCTGTGACAGGTCTGACCTGAGTTAAGTAGCCTAAATTTCATGGCAAGCTCAGATTTGTTTTATAGTATGAAATTCACCTTCTGCTACAGAAAGATTCTACTGATTGAGGCTAGATATTTGCCAAAAAGGGAGTAACATACAGAATATTGAGAAAGAAAACTGCCCACTGAGTCACCTCTTGTATGACTTCAGGACCAGATGGAACTGGTGTAGATGCATTTTAAAATCAATTTACATTTGGACTGAAATAAATCACTCAACACCAAATGGTGTACAGTGGTTATAGCTGAGGAGGGTGGTCTGGAGGTTTTTGAATTTTTTTTTTTACACTTTTTATGTAATCTGTTTCTAAAACATTTTAATTTTTAGACTTATGAGCATATCTGACTTTTGTGAAGAGGAAAGCAGTTTTAATTTAATATCTTGGAAATACCTGAATTATATTTTTCAAGGTTTTTGTAGAGAATAATACAAATTTTTGATGAGATTTTATCACCTTCAGGTTCTATTAAACAGTTCTTCACCTTAGGACACCAGATTTGTTCCTGGTTCATAAATAAGCTGGCTAGCAGCTTCCATGTTGTGACCCTGGAAAGCTGCAGTTTAGAAAGGACAGGGTTCTGATGACTTATGGGCTCAATCTCACCTATACATGAAATTTTGTTCTTGTTTTTTTTTTTTTTTGGCTTGCCCAATGTCTTGAAAATTTGCCAATTTCACATTTTAAAAAATCAATGTTTCTAGCTTTCTTGGAAAAACCGATGAATGGCAATGCTGGGCCTGCACTGCACTATTGCTGGAACCAAGCAGCAGCTCTTCACTTTTAGACTCTCTGATTTGTTCCAGTCCTTATCATTCCCTGTTGTACTTTCATGTCTGTTACCTTCCTGTAGATACATTAGTTAATGAGCCCTCGAGGAGAGGATATGTGCCTCAGAAGTGGAGACATGCAGGAAAAAGACAGCTTTCAGGAGGACACTTGTGGAGCCTTCATACAGTTAGGCTTGTTGTGCCCAAGTCCTCTGCCCCCTCCCACTCCCTCTAAGGTTTTCCCCTTTTTTTCGACATAATACCTCAATTTTCCCCTTCACCGTTAGGAAAATTATACCTACCAGAACTTTGAGTTATGTTCCCCCAGCCACCCTTGGTAAGTATCCTATGTACCTGGTGTGTAGGCGTTTTGTGAATGTTTACTAGACCTTTAATCTACCCATTTGTATGTGTAGTTTAATCATCTAGTTTTTCTTCTTGTTTTTAGTAGAAATCAGCTTTCTTGAAGGATAAGAGATTGATTAGAAAAGGAATGGAGACATTTTTAAAGCTCTGGGCAGATTGAGAGGGCAGATCCTGCTGTGATGCCTTAGTGGGAGAGGCTGACAGCAATGGGATCCTTTCTAGCATGGACAGGAAGAAGTGGAAAGATGCCAGGGATTAAATTTTCTCAGAAAAGGAGAAGAAATGATCCTCTTCTTCCTTCTGTTCTTCCCTACTCCTGTGCTATTTGGTGTTTCAACTCTTAGCACTCAGTGAAACAGGAAAGGTTCCCTTGTCCCCCTCGCAGGGCGTGTGATGTGTGTGTGGCTCGCTTCTTCAGTGTCCCACTGCTCTAACCTCTAGGGGAGCATACAGACGGGTGGGTCATGGGGCTCTGACCCCACGGCAGTGTCTGGGGTGGGCACTTACAGCTCCTGAAGCCCCAGTGGGCGTGTGTTACAAGGTGCTCTTTTAGTTTTTCCCTCTATAGGCTTGTGTGAACCAGCTGAATTAGACCCTCTCCCTTGTCACAAGGACAGAGGGCTTTCTGTATCCCCGGTTCTTGCCTTGGTGTACGGGAAGAATCAGATCACACCTGGGCTTGGGGAATGAGTTCAAGGTTTAATTGAGTGGAAGTAGCTTTCAGCAGATGGGGGAGCCAGAAGGGAGATGGTTTTCCTGTGGATTCGGGCCTTCCAACTGCTCAGGCCAAACTCCTTGTTGTTCCGCCAGTTGATGGCCGGCTGGTCTGCTGGTGTCTGTCGTGTGCTCCCCTCGACGTCCTCTCGACATGCAGCCACTTGTGTTGTCTTTGCCGATGTGTTCCTCATGATGTCCGGCCACTTGTGTGTCTGCCTGCTAGGGTCTCGGCGGTTTTTATAGGCACACAATGGGGTGTTGTGGGCCAGGGTGGTCTTGGGAAATGTAACATTTGGGTGTGAAGGCAGAAGTGCCTGTCCTCATCTAGGTCCGTGGGGGTGGAGCCCTAGCCAGGGGCCATGCCCTTCTCTACCCAGCACTTCCTTGCCCCGCTGCTGTGTCATTTAAAGGGACCACACTCTTGCCTTCCCAACACTCCCGTATCACCAGGGTCTGTGGCAGAAATAAGATTTCTCTTTGCTTCTAATTGGATATAGAGAGAAGTGAAGAGCTGAGTTTCATTTGTCTAAGAATCTCACAACTTACTGTAATATGGTTTCCATTAGAATATGTGTTGCAAATATAGTAAAAGTTGAAAACAAAACCTCCATTGTAAGTTGACTTTCGACCCATAGCTTCCTCATAGCTTGGGTTGTTCTGGGCTTTGTTAAATAAAGTTACTATAAAGGAAGTAGTGTAAACTGGGGCTTGGCAAACAGTGGCCCTCAGGACAAATCTAGCCTGTTGCCTGTTTTTATAAATAAAGTTTTATCGGAACAGAGTTGCACTAGTTAAGGTACTGTTTGTGACTGCATTCACACTATTAGTGTAGAGTTGAGTAGCTATGATAGAGACTATATGGCTCACAAAATCTAAAGTATTTATTATCTGGCACTTAACATAAAAAATTTTGCTGACCTTTTGTGTAGATGGTTAATATCCAAAAAAGAAAAAGGAAAAAATAAACAACTCTTTTATGTGCTCTAATGTATTTGCTGTTGAAAACAAAGGGAATTTGTGATTCATTTAAAAAATATATACAGCTATTTGATGATTTTGAAGATATTTTATAGTCATTGTTCCATTTGAATGAAGTTAAAATGTTACGTCTTAGAATACAATTGAGCTATAATTTTAGTATGCCAATGACTACAGCTTTTTTCTAGGGAAGGTTATAATAGTTAACAGAAAAACATGACAATATAAATAGTAAAAACATGATATAATATTAGTAAAAATTAGTAAAACATTTTTGTTTTGGGCTGTAACTTTTTTTGGAGGGGAGACTGTAGCAAGTGTAAAAACACAATGTTATATAATTAGTTTTACACATTATATTTTCAGGAATATTTTTAATACGCAATTGTGTGGATGTAGTCTATTTTGGTGTGAATTTAAACTTTGAAAACTGCTAAAAGTTTGAGTTACTTGAGAAATAGTGAATTTTTATTTAATGATCAAAGTAAACACTAATAAAATTATGTCTTTATTGTTGTTTTCAATTTTGAGAGCATTTGAAAAGTGCAGGCCTGTGCTGTGGATTTCATTCAACACAATTATTGATTGTTTCAGGTATTAAGTACTGTTTGAGGCTCTGGGATTTCAGTACTGAATAAAACAAAATACTTAATGAGCTTATATGGGTAGGGAGAGAAACAAATAAACATTCCTTGACTCAATTTTTTATCGAATTACACCAAGTGGTTTTTTTAAGACCTGGGGATAGATAATAGCAGTGAAGGAAGCAAAATTTCTGCTGTCATGTAGCTTAGAGAAAGGTAACATGTAAGTCTGGTAGCAAGTGTTAGGAAGAAAACGAAAGCAAGGCATTGAGAGAGAACAGGGGTGTAATTTTGTATAGCATAGTCAAGGAAGACTTCTCTGGTTAAATGATTTTAGCAGGGACCTGAATGAAATAAGGTAATGAGTAATGGGAATATTCGAGAAAAGAACATTCTAGATAGAGGAAACAGCAATAAAAACACACTGGGGGAGGAATGTGCTTGGTATGTTCAAGAAACAGCAAGGAGAGGCAGGTGTGGCTGGAATAGAAAGTGCCAGAGGGAGAATGGTAGGAGATGAGTTTATTTTCTACTTAATGAATAGCTTTGAATATATATCAGAGGCAAAGCCACATGAGACCAAGCTAAATTCTATATGAGGTGACGGCAGTATAAAACCAGAAAACAAGAATCTATGGAAAAGGTCCCTAGACCAGAAGTGAGGAAATAATAGTTCATTTGCTCATTGTTTCTCAAATTAAATCTCACTTCTGTGAATCTCTTTGTGATTTACTCTTTCAAAATGGAATTCTAGATGGTATAGTCCAGTGCCCTGAGGCCTGTGTAAATTGTTGAATTTATGGTGTGCCAATACCGTTATAGGGTGGTCATCTGGTTAATTTGCAACAAAGAATATGAGGTTTGGAATAAATGGGTCAGAAAGCCTGACTAAAATGAGAATAACAATTCACATTCAATTAAAAATGTGAGTAGCCTGCAATAATTTCTCATTGTACTTGGGTAAAGGGGAGAATAGAAGTAGGATGATAATTAATAGTTGTAAATTTAAAAGTCAGCGTTTTTCCAAGTGTTAATTTTTCCTGGAAATGTTGTACAAAATGATCAAGTTCCTGTAATTGCAGAAACACTGATCATGGTATTTATAATTGCAAGGCATGCTAGGTAGCTGACCTCAGGTGTATGCTAATTAACGTAGGATTTGTGTAATATACTTTAGCAAAAATAGATATTTAAAAATAACTGACTTTTGTTTTCATTTTACAAATGACAATATTTATGGTGTTTTAATTTTTAAAATATTACTGAGCACGATTTTCACTACGATTCTTTCTATTTTAAAGCAAGTATCAATAAATGAAATTTTGTTTCTGGCATAATAAGATTATTAAGCTTGTTCACAAAATATTTTATAAAGAACAGCATCAATCACAATTATTATTTAGCTATAGTTTGTGGAACAGTACAGGCTTTTGACACTCAGCAGTTAGTAATAATTATTTAAATACCATGTAAAGACAAGACAAATGAAACGTATACCATTCAGACATTCAGAGATCTCACCAGGAAGGACCCCCATGTATAAACAACTGGGCTTAAGAAGCTCTTTTGCAAAGAGTTGGTGGAATTCAGGACACATTTTTACTCAGGAGAACCATATATAGGGTATTCACTTCACGGGCAAAAGCAAAATGTATCAGCAATCTGTATACATTTCATGGATTTTAGAGGAGTCTAGTACTAGTTTTTAGCAGATCTAATTTTATAGAAAAGCTTATAGCTTTCCTTGGTGTATATATTTCACTAGCACAGCCCTTCTCGAGTCTGTTTAGGATTACTCTTCTGTTTGCTGCCTGTGTCAGTTGTCCTGTGTGGTGGGTCTGGTAGTGTGTGTTCACAGCAGGGTTGCTTTATGAGTTAGGTCCACCAGTGAGGCAGTTATTGACATTACAGTCACTCTTCCAAGGACAGCAGCAGACTGTCTTCCATGGGTGCCTGTGCTCATGATTTTCAGCCACAGAAAGCCAAAGTGATGATGATGGCCGTCCTTGACCACGCATTTGGTCCACACTTCACAGGACAGTAGGAGAGGTGGGGAAGGCCAGGCACAGCAGACTGGGACAGGCAGGTCCTCTCTATGGAAAACCCTATGGTGCTACCCGTGAAGATTCCTTTGCCTTAATTCTGCCGCTGTATCCAGAGATACCCATGCCTCTCACTAGCCTTGCCTGGTGTGGGGAGGCAAACCTGTTTGGGGCTGGACCTTCGCTGTAGGGTTGTGTGGTGGGTGGAAATAGAAGAAGGGGAAGTAAAAATCTCTCAGTCTAACTTCTTTTACTTTACTTTAGGCTTCCCCCCAACCTTTTGGTGAATTTAAAAGTAGTGATCAGATGCTCATACACTGATCCAACTAGCCTAGTTTCCACTCGTACATTTTGAGTAAAATATCCTACAATCCAGTATTTAATGGCACTGGACATACCTCTCTCCTTACTACCATTTCAGATTTATAACATTTTACCTTTATTTACTCAAACCAAAATACTCATTTAAAATAGTCCTCTAATTTTACAACTAGGGAGATGGAATACCATCAAATATATAACTACACTTAGATATATCTGTGTATATCTGTATTTATGTGTATCATTTATATATCTGTTATACAGGGTCATAAATAATCCAGGAGTACAGCATCTGTTTCACCTGCTGCTCTCTTTATGATGTGAAGTGATGAGTCACATGAGTAATTGTATTACTTGTATAAAGTACTTGGAAGACAGTTTAACTTGCATAAGTCCTGTGCTGTGTGTCATAAAGATGAAAAGTTTGAGCCATCTGTTACTTAAAAAAAAAAATCACCCTAGTGTACCACCTGGTGTTTAACTAGGCCTGGGGATTTGTTCCAGATACAGCACTGCTTCATTGAACAAATATTGGGGGTGAGGGTGGGCGGGGTTTGGTGATTACTTCTGGGACCTGGGAGGGACCCTTTTCACTGAGTCCTGAACAACGTTATTTAGATCATTGTTATTTCCTATTGTGGTTTGTCTGTCATTAAAAACAATTTTGTCTTAATTTTGAAAATTGGATATGAGGAGTTACGTTACACAAAACAACATTATACAATGATGGAGATAATGTTCTGTGCAGCATGATTTAATTTGGAGCAGTGGATAGCCACCTGCTAGGCCTTTGTTCTTGTGGCAGTCTGGCAAGTGGCCCCAGTGTTTTGGTTCTTTCCTTGGTCACGTGGCTGTTGAGATCTGCCTGGGTTAGTTGCAAACCATTAATCCAGTAGCACAGAATGATGAAATATTTGACTACTGGGTGTTTGAAGTAAGAAAACAAATCCTTTTAAAAGTTATTATTCAGCAATCACAGAATGCTTTTATCGTGTTGATATAACATCTGAGTCTTTACATTTTATCTAAGGGTAGCCTATTCTTATCTACAACATAAAAAAGAAATCTAGGTAATATTTGGCATTATGGTAACTAGCTACCATATAGCACCTGTCTGCTTACCCACTGTGGTGGGGTAACCATATAATTCAGTGATTAAACTGGGATACTTTTGACAGTGACAGAGAGCTAGGATGAAAGGTGTAGATAAGGATATGTAGTCATTTTACTTACAAGGCATAGCCATTTTTTGCCATCCTCCATGATCAAGAATAACTGACTATTCCTCATGTATGTAAGTGTAATTCTTATTTTTAGATTTTATTAATTGTGCTGGTAGTGCCTCATATAAAGTAGGCACTCAATAAATATTTGTGAATTGAATAAATGTTTATACTTAAAGAAATCTTATTTATTTATTTATTTATTTATTTATTTATTTATTTATTTATTGAGACGGAGTCTCGCTCTGTTGCCCACGCTGGAGTGCAGTGGCGGGATCTCGGCTCACTGCAAGCTCCGCCTCCCGGGTTCATGCCATTCTCCTGCCTCAGCCTCCTGAGTAGCTGGGACTACAGGCGCCCGCCACCACGCCCGGCTAGTTTTTTGTATTTTTTAGTAGAGACGGGGTTCACCGTGTTAGCCAGGATGGTCTCGATCTCCTGACCTCGTGATCTGCCCGTCTCGGCCTCCCAAAGTGCTGGGATTACAGGCTTGTACCACCGCGCCCGCCCTGTTTATACTTAAAGAAATCTTAAAGCTTCCTGCCAAAATCTTTAAAAATGTACGTTTTGGAAGAGCTTTGAGTTAAACATCCTCTATATTTTCTCGATGTTAAGACCGAGTGTCAGGAATCCCCACAGTGGCATTACCCATGGACTTGTGATCTAAACTCTGAAACCATTTTAATATGTAGTGTAAGAGTAGGAAAAGCACTTAATTGCAATTACGTATTGTTCTGTCTAAAATAATTTAACTGCGTGCTAGAAGAGTGAGCCGTTTAGTCAAGTGGTTGTGACTTATCCTGGTAACTTATTTACTTTACCTTTTTACTTGAAGTTATTAAACAATTCAGTGGCTACTTAACATTTCCTTAAATTTCCTCTGAGAGAAAATAAGGAACACAAGTCATTTAATTTACTTGCTTGTTGGTACCTTGTCAGAGACTTTAATAGTACGGAAAGAAATTTTGGAAAATTTTTTTCACGAATTTTCAATTTTTGTGTTTATCGCTTTAGAAATTTTCTTTCATTTAAAGTTTCCTCTCTCCTTGCAAGGCCTACTTTACTATATATGACATAGAAAAGGGTGTAGGAATTTCTATCCTTTTCTATGTGGTGTTTCTTGCCTGCCTGGCCAGCTTATGAGACAGATTGGATTTAGCTCAACCCTGGAATGTGTGTTACAGTGTGGTGGGTTTTGGCAAGTCACTTGTGGTTTAGAGGGACTCTATGATGTGGGCTGGGAACTTTGGTCTTTTCTTTTGGTTTGAAATAGATTTTTTAAAAAAGGTGTTAGACAATTTCAGGTTCGAGACCTTGTTAATTGGTTTAACATCCCATCTGTCCTAGTCACTCTGATTCTAATATGACAGAATTGAAACAGATCTATTTAAATCTCCATTTCTTTATTTTATTTTAGTTTTTTGTATGTGTGCATGTGTCTGATGATCTTGTAGTCTTGTTCTTTCTGTATCTTTCCCTTTGACTTTTCTACAATTTCTTTATTTTTCAGCCTTTTTCTTCTTGTCCTTATGTTTTTTCTTTCTGACTTTTTTCACTTGAGTGAAGAGTTTACCAAGTCTTAATTAAGTTGTTTATATCTACCCTGATTTATCATAATATTCAGACACACTGGTCATGATAGAACATGCTTCTCTACTTCATGATTTTTATACAGTAGAACTAAATCCATGAGGAAGATATTTATTTATTTGTTAATTACCTTTGCATTGCAATGTAAGCTCCAAGGGCAGGAGGTTTTTTTTTTTGTTTTTTTGTTTTTGTTTTTTTTTTTTTTTACAAATGTATCCCCAGAGCCTGGAAATGTGCTGAGTGTCTAACAGCTGTTTAAAAAAATGAATAGAAATGCTTTAGTTTTCAGAGAGTTTCCCAAATTAGATATTATTTAGGGAGAGTCTTGAAGTTCTTTGCTCTACAGAACACCCCTGAACCTTGGCTGGTATTTGAACCATCTAATGAAGAACAAAGTACTTTTGAGAGATTCTGTTTGTAATACTGTAAGATTTTTTTTTTTATTATTTTAACGGATTCAGCATCTCTAATCCAAAAATCCAAAATCTGAAATGCTCTCAAATTCAAAACATTTTGAGCATCAATGTGATGCTCAAAGGAAATACTCATTGGAGCATTTCCAATTTTGGAGTTTCCAATTAGGGATGCAAAAAAAATTTCAAGTCTGAACACTTCCACTTCCAAGCATTTCAGATAAGGGATCCTCAACCTGTAGTCTCTTCCCTTTCTAGTGCTCGTCATCCCTAGACTGGATTTTACTACTTTATCAGTTAAGATGCTTGTTGGTTTCGTTAATAGAAGTCTCACCTGAAACTCTCTTAACAATAAGGACATGGATTATGTTGCACAACAGGAAGTACAAGAAGGCTTCACAGTGGGTTAATTGAACTCATTGTTGTCATAAGAGACCTAGGTTAGGTCTTTTTATATTTTTCTTTCTTTTGCCTTCTTGGCTTTATCCTTCAAGCTGTTGTGTTCTGTGATTATGAGGACAGGGGCAGCAATTAGATCCACATTTTCCTTGTTTATATGTAGTGGGAAAGAGGCTGGCCTTTCTTTCCTTGAAGACCTGAGCAAGAATTTCTTTATGTTTATTGGGCCAAATTGGTCTCAGATTATTCTCTCCTGAATATTGGCAAAGGCAATGGAGTTATAGCAGTTAGCTTGGAGTAATCATCGAGAGTGAAATGGATGTTGGAATCAACTACAACACTTACAAAAAATCCCATGTAAATTAACCTTTACAAATAAATTTCTAAAGACTTGATTTCCTGAGCTTCAAGTTAAAACTTCCCCAAGTAATTAGGCTTATAACCAAGAGGATGCAGGGTGAAGTCAACATTATGATAATTACTTCATTAGGGAAATCGTGGCATTTAAATAAAAAATATAACAAGTTCCGTCTTCCTAAATTTAGTAAATATTACATGCAACATTGTTTGTAGAAAGTAGGTACAATCATATGTCCCATGGTCCCATGACGTTTCAGCCATTGAGAGTCACATAGATATCTAGATATGTTTAGAAACACAAATACTGAGCTTCGTGTTACAGTTGCCCACAGTGTTTAGTACAGTAACATGCTGTATAGATGGGTAGCCTAGGAGCAATAGGCTACACTATATAGTCTTGGTGTGCAGTAGGCTGTGCCATCTAGGTTTGTGTATGTACACTCTATGATATTCACACAGTGATGAAATTGCCTAATGACACATTTCTTAGAATGTGTCTCCATCATTAAGTGATGCATGAATGTATGTAAAAATCAGAACTGACTTCCCTTTAAGTCTGTTTAAACTGATAACAATTTATAAGTTTGAATTATTTAAATAAAATGAAATTTGTGGACTAGAAAAGTGGAAGAGATAACTAGGACATAGTGAAGCTTACATTAAAAAATATAGAGTCAATATAAAAGGTAGTGTGCATCTGTTACCTTAATTTACTGAAAGGTTTTTGATTTACTTGAATATGCAGTAATGGATTATTTTTGTTTGGCCAAGTATTTTCAGTAAATATTTAATAGGCATTTGGAAGCATTATGATATTATGGAGAAAATACTGAATCAGGAATTGGAATCCAAATTTCTGGTTCTGGTCCTACCTATTGACATGATGTCCAGTAAAACATTCAACCTCGGTAAGCCCTCATTTCTTTGTAAAATGCTTCCTTTTTAATTTTCTAAAAATGTCTATTTGTCTTCATTGATTGTAACCACTGTTTTCCTGGGAATTGGGTGACATATGTCCTTCCTCTAGAGGTGTGGCTTTTTAGTAGAATTAAGATGATATGTTATTAAGTTTATTAGAGCAAGAAGGAACAGGTAAAAAGCAAATAAAAGTTTTGAGATAGATATCAGTTCTGTCCTTGGTGTATACAGTGATTGTAGAAAAGAGTATTTCTGTTTTGAAATATACATGTTAATTCATTAGAAAGGAAGTATTTTGTAGGTATAAACACATTACATTTTCCCAATATTTCGAGTACCTCATTAGCCAAATATGAGCTTCTAATGATGTCTGACATTTGGAATAGTGTCAGACTACTACGTGTGTAAATAAAAGGCAGAAGCATAGATTCCCTAATCACCTGTAATATAGTAAAAAGAGTTTTGGACTTAGAGTCAGAAGACCAAGTTGGAATCCTGGCTCAGCTAGTTTAGAAAAAACCTTGGTGGCATGGTGAAATGATAATACGGATGCTGGAGTCAAACAGAGGCAGGAATGAGTCGGATTTCACCACTTACGTTAATACATTTTGATGAAAGGAAGTTTGGATACCTCTGGCCTGTTTGTTGCAGAAAACAACCAAAAGTACCACGAATCGTAAGTGTGTTACCTCATATAACAGGAGGTCTGGAGACTGGTATTTCGATGTTAATTCCATGGCTTAATGATACCTTCTGCAACACAGGAGTATTTAAACTTTTGGTTCTGCCATTCTTTGTTTGTGGTATCTTCGTTTGAGTGGTGATATTGCTGTAGTAGCAATAGTTTAAGATATTATATGCAGTCATGATGACAGCTAGTAAAGAGAGGAATTCCTCCCCTATATCTCTTTTTAGTAGGTAGAAAACCATTCTCAAAACCTGTAGTGCACACCATTGATTCAAACTGTGTCGCAAACTCAGACATAAAAGCTATTCACTAGCAAGGATAATGAAGATGCCATGACTGACTTAGACTTTTTTTTTTAACCCCACCTTTGGATTTGGGGGCGGGGAGGCTCTTTCCTGAGCTCAGTCCCTCATAGGGTAAACAACAAACCAAATCGGATCTCTGCCAGGAAGCAAATGGGGTGTGTTGGGAGGAGAACCTGAGTTGGCAAACAAAAGTGATGAGCTCATCATCTTGCATAGAGGCCAGTAGGAGATGCACAGAAACCAAGAGAGAGTGGTAGCAGAATGCAGCAGTCTGCGCTCGGGGCAGTATACAGGGTGCTACAGGAGCATGTATGAGAAAACCTGAATCCAAAGTTGCAATGGTCAGGAAAGACTTTTCTGGAGGAAATGACATCTTAGTTGTCACCTAAGGAATAGGTGGAACCAGGCAGGAATTAGTCATGGAGCTGCACACCCTTCTTCTGTATTGATAAGAGCACAAAACTTAGCCATGATGGTGTTTCAGGACTATTTTAAGAAAAGTTTTAGGAGAAATGTTGGCTTCAGTACCTAATCAGTGTGCTTGATGTGTTAGAAAAAAAAGAAGTGAAATGAAAAGGAAATAAAATTTAAAAAAGGAAAAGACAAAAATACCTAATCAGAGGTAAGCACCATTGTCTGTATGTGTAACAACTAACGTTCAAAATGATTGTTGTTTTTTCGAGAAAAAGTTGTACAATTTTTTTTAGATGGAGTCTCGCTGTGTTGCCCAGGCTGGAGTGCAATGGCACAATCTCAGCTCACTGCAACCTCAACCTCCTGGGTTCAAGCCATTCCCCTGCCTCAGCCTCCCAAGTAGCTGGGATTACAGGCACCTGCCACCACGCCTGGCTAATTTTTTTGTTTTTGGTAGAGACGGGGTTTCACTATGTTGGCCAGGCTGGTCTTGAACTCCTGACCTTGTGATCCGCCCCCCTTGGCCTCCCCAAGTGCTGGGATTACAGGCGTAAGCCATCGTGCCTGGCCTATATAACTTTACAAATTCCGTATATTACAGTATGAAACACTCTCTTTTAATCTTTGTAAGATTCTAAGATTCAAAGGACTTGTGATTGTGTAGTTCTTCTGTAAAAAGCAATCATTACTTACTTGATGCCTGTAATGAGAAGTGTTTATTAGAACAAAAACTAGGATGACTTTATTTCAAGAAGCACAGGTAAGAGAATTTACCCTCTGATGTTAATGCAAAGCATATGCCTGGAATTGACATTCTGCCATATCTTTATTTGCATCCTTTAAAGCTGTTTTTTGATTGAAGTAATTAATTTAGAAAAGTGCTTACACTAACAAGGGTTTTTTTCTTCTAATGATCCAGGAGTGAGTTTGTATTTTTTGCTCTCTACTGCCATTTTTATATGTTTTGTTTCTTTTTAAATAATACTTGTATCTTAATTATTTAAAAATGATATCACACCCTAAGAGTACATGATGTGAATCATTCTTGGTTCCTAATACTTACTCTCCACTCTCCAAAGACATAGACATCGTATTAGGAGACTGATCTTCTTTTTTCATATTACTTGGATAATTCACTGCCCAGTATATTCATGGAGAATAATTGCAAGGCAAACCAACAGATATTTCAGGTAACCCGGAAAAAGGGTATGGAAGCACATTTACAAAGAGATACTTGATGAACTAGAATTTATACACTGTACAATGAAAATTAAGACTTTTATAATTGATTTTGACTTTTAAAATTTTTCCTTTTTTCTTGTAAAAAACAAAGCAAAACCTAAGCTCAGGAAATATAATACTTACAATTGAAATAGAAGTCAGGCATATTCTTTATTTATAGAGGTTTCTAAATACCGTATCACAAATTACAAGATGAATGTGTATGAAAAATTAGAGCCACTTACTTGTTTTGGTTTGTGTAAAAATCAAATGTGAGACATATACTTTATTCACTCTATTAGTAGACTACTTAAAAACACATCAGTGTTGCTAACTGTGATCATATTTGGACTTTTAAACAAACTTTCTTATCTTTAAAAAAGAAAACATAAATGCAAGCAAAATGATTTCATGTGATACTTTTTACAAATGAAAGGTGCTTTTGTCAAGATAGACTTAAGAAATAAAGAAAAAGCAGGATATGTCGACCAGAATGAAAGATGTTTTTTATCATAACATGAAAGGTAAATCACCACCAGCTTATGGGCAAGAAGTAAATATAAACAAAGTGCTATGATACAAAAATTTCTCATAATGTTTGGTTGATCCAGAAGATAATAGCATAAGACTATTAGCTATGCTAGTCTCTTATTTTTAATATTAAGATAATTTTTATTAATTTTTTTCATATTAAGTGTTTGTCATAATCAATGATGTCCGAAATTCAATGCTTTTGTCAATATTAATGATATTGTTGTTTGTTCTTTTTTTTTTTTTTTTGAGACAGAGTGTCACTCTGTCTGTCACCCAGACTGGAGTGCCAGACTGGAGTGCAGTGGTATAATCATAGTTCACTGCAGCCTTGATTTCCCAGGCTCAAGTGATCCTCCCACTTCAGCCTCCCAAGTAGCTGAGACTACAGGTGCGCACCCACCATGCCTGGCTAAATTTTTTATTATTTGTAGACTGGGTCTTCCAATGTTGTCCAAGCTGTATTATTGTCTATTCTTGTTCACTAGCATGAACCACTCACCTGATATGGGTGACATTTTTTCTTCTTTCACTGAAATGAAAATTGGCAGACTTTTGCTGCTGCTTTATTACTGAATGTTAACTAATGTTTTCCAGTCTAGAATTTTAACTTAACTAATATTTTCAACTCGCACATTAAAACAAAACGCTTGGCATTCATAAGAGTTAATAGAGTATAAACTCTACATAGAGTATATATCCCTAATTCTGAAGAATTAGGGATACTTTTGAAGGTGAGGAAATCACTTTGCATCATGTTATGAATTTGTTAAACTGTTTTTATTTTGTGTCCTCGCAGCCTTCTTTTCTTTAAAAAATAAATTTTATTGTATAAATCTAAGATATATGTGATCAGACACATGTATAGTAAAAATATTGTAGTGTAACAAATTAACATGAAACAAATTATAGTGGAACAAATAAACATAGTCATCTTACAATTTTCACTCATTTTTCCCTGCCTGTAGCAAGAGCAGTTATAATCTACTCATTTAGCAAAAATTCTGAATATAATACAACATTATTAACTATAGTCCTTATGTTATAATTGCATCTTTCAACTTGTTCATCCTGTTGTGTTTGCTACTTTGTATTCTTTGACCTACATCTCCCTATTTTCTCTCCCTTCTGCCAGAATCACTGTTTTATCCTTTATGTATTATATTTGCCAACCCCCTGCCCTTTTTGTTTTTTTTTTTTTTTAAGATTTCAGATTTAAGTGAGATTATGCAATATTTTTCTTTCTGTGTCTGGCTTATTTTGCTTAGCCTAATGTCCTTCAGGCCCATCCGTGGCAGGATCTTCTCCTTCTTAAAGACTGAATAATATTCTGTTGTATATATTCACCATATTTACTTTATCCATTTGTCTGTCCATAAACACTTAAGTTGTTTCCATCTCTTGGCTATTGTGAATAATGCTGCAGTGAACATGGAAGTGCAGAGATCTTTATGAAGTGGTGATTTCATCTTTTTTGGGTATATGCCCAGAAGGTAGATTGCTGGGTCATATGGTAGTTCTGTTTTTAATTTCTGTGGGCACCTCCATACTGTTTTCCATAATGGCTGTACCAATCTACACTCCTTCCAACAGTGCACCAAGGTTCTCTTTGCACCACACTTGCATCAGTGATTGTTATCTTTTGTCTTTTTGATAACAGCTATGTAGGATATTCTCTAAGTATATTTAAAATATTCTTATTTTTCCTAGTCAGTATTTCCTGACTTTTCTCCTCTAGGTTGCATGTATTGCTTTAGTAATAAACAAAAGCATTAACGAAAACTTCATATTGAAAAAATTGGATCTGTTATAGAATTTACCATTTTGTTGTGGATTTATTTTCTGATATGGATTCATTTTACTATTTCACTTGTCATTTTAGTTTTTCTCAACTTAGGTAAGAAGACGAATGAGAAGGTGAGAGACAGCTAGTGTGTACTCATGCGATATGACATTTGAAGGGAAAAGGATTTGATAGAATCTCAGGCATTTGATAAAGAGTTATTTGGCACTTGCAGTAAGCTAAGCACTGTTCTGGTTTTGTGCACACTGTGATGAATAAGAGAGTTTCTCAGCCTTGTGGGGAGTGGGGAGATAGGAAATAACTAAATATTTTCAAAATAAAAACAGGATTTCAGGTTTGATAGGCTTCATGATAAGCATGCGGGCATAAAGTAAAAGAGAGTGATGAGGTCAAATGGGGCCTATTTTATATAATATGGTCAGGGAAACCTTTTGAAAGAGGTGATATTTGAACAGAGACTCGAATGTTGTGACAGAGCAAAAGTTTGTGAAGATCTGGGGAATGACATTTTTTAAAATTGTCGTGCTGATGGACAGACAGTACAGCAAGAGATGGTGTGGCTTGGATCAGTGTGGTGCCAATGGAGATGAGAAGAAGGGCTTGGATTTGAATTCTGTTTTGAAGGTAGACTTTGGAGGTAGATTGCACAAATGAAAAGAAGAGAGCAATCAGGGGTAACTGCGTGTTTCATTTGGTTTTGGTGTGGCTGGGTCTGGGTTGAGTATTGGGCATATGTTGGTACCATTTAACTGAGATGAGAAAGAACAGAAGAGGAGTTTTTCTTTTTGTTTTGTGTGGGGGTGGGATGGGTGTGGGAATGAGAAATCAAGAATAATTTGTTGGTTTATATTTGATTTGAGGAATTTACTAGATTCCTGAGATGATATGTTATATGTATGAGGCTGGACTTTGGCATATAAATTTGGGAATCAGTGTACTATAGATGGCGTATAAATCCATGGGACTGCAGAAGATCACCCAGGGAATGTGGGTAGGCAGAGAAGAGAGAACCAAGGACTAAGAGTGTGCTCAGGAGGTTGAGGAGCACTGATTAGTAGAGGTGGAAGAAGTCAGGGGAAGTGTTTTAGCGAAGCACGTTTCCAGAAGGAGGAGTGATCAGCTGTGTAAGTGTTGCTGAGAAACTGAGTTAGATGAAGACTGAAAATTGACTTACTGGATTTCTCAATAGGGAACTGATGGTTGTTCTGATGAGCAGTTTCAGTGGAGAGGTGGACACAGAAGACTGATTTGAGTGGGTTTTAAACAGAATGAGAGCCAAGGAAGTGAGATAGAGTACTTATTGCGTTTTAGGGGAGGTTTGATATACAGGGAAGCAGAAGTGGAGCTAGATCTGGGCGGAGGTTGGGAAGACGTAGAATCAAGGGAGAGTTTGTATTTTGTATTTTTAATACAAAACATGTGTATATATGTATGCTATTGAGTCTGATCCATTATAGAGGAAAAAAGCTTTGTAGAAGGGAAAAGGATAATTTACAGGACCAAAGTATGACAGAAAGGCTAGGATCTAGCACACAAGCAGAAGCATCAGGCTTACTTGGGAGTGAAGACAGCTGATCTGTTGTAACAGGTGGGAAAACTAACATGTTGATACAGAACAGGTAGTTTGAGAGATATGATGGTGTAAAGAAACAGTAGTTCCTTCTTCTTGTTTCTATTTTCTCAGTGAAGTCAGAAGCCACGTAATTTGCTGAGACCCTTAATGGGGAAGGCCTTGTTAGAGCAATATAAAATATTTTATTTTACAAATGCTACTTTAGAAATGTATTCTTCGCTTAGCTGTTGCTTTGTGGTTGTTATTGTGGTTAGCAATATATGTCTAAATATATTTTATTTAAACGGGGAGAGTTGAGTTTCTCTGGGCCACATATGGCATAAATCAGGAGCCCTCACCACCTTTTTTGTGTATGGGGAATTTGAAATCTAGAAACCTTGTGTTTTTTGCCTTCTCCCTCTTCTGGTTCTCTAATTTTTCATCAGGCACAGTAGAGAAGGAGAAAGGATGGTTTCATTTAGTTCAGTGTACTCATTCAGCTGTTCTGCGGCCTCCAGGTCTTAAGAGTTGTTGAGCATAATCCCTTGCACAGTGAACTGTCCCAGCCTTGTGAAATCCTAGTGGCCTGCCACTCTAACACAGACGACTGAGTTGAGATGTTCTTTTTGTTCAGGTTGTAAAGTGAAGTGCCACCCTTCTGCAGGTAGAGATTATATACATTATTCTGTTTTCTTTGAGGACTCCGAGTGCCCGTTTTAGCTGTAAGTAGTAGAGACCAACGTTAATTCATCTCTCAATCTTGTATTCCATTTTCCAGTTCATTTCCCTGAACCACATTTTCCTCATCTGTGGAGTAATAATTCCCCACTCATGAGTTCTTCATCAGGCAGCTTATGATGCATGTGAAAATTGTTCTGGAAAAGCCTAACCAGTATAAAAAGAGAAATCCTATTGTCGTGGTGGTAATTTTGTTATTCTCTAGAAGACATTGACAGTTCCCTAGGACCACCCCTTAAACTCTTGTTTTTCATCTTTCAGAGGCATCCATTTCTTGTTTTATTTCTTCTGTTAGGGGCTTAGTATAGTGACTTGAGTATTGTTTAGGATTTTGATATATGGGGTTCAAATTTGCATACTCCAAACTGGGGGTGAAAGAAAAGAAGCTGAATATATTGTCTGTTTTCAAATAGTTTATTATTCTTCTAACTTTTTAAAACCACAAGCTTCCCTCTTATCACATTTTCACAAATGGATATATGAAAGCTGGTAGAAAAAGCTTGAATTTAAGACAATAAAATGAACTTTTTTTCTTATGTTTTTCTTTGCTAATTTTCAAATCTGCTAGAGATTAGCATCTTCTATTAGCAAGGTGTAAAAATTGAATGCAGCTTGCAGCTTTTGGGAGAGTGTTCAAAAATTTTTTTTACTTTTTTATAATTAAAACTTACTATTTGGAAAAGAAAAAAATGTCTAATGATGTAATCTACTACTGTGGTATTTCTTCTTAATCCTACTTCTCGGGGCAAATATTTCCCATCACAATAATAGATTTTTAGTCCTGAAAGAAACCTTAGGGTTCATCTTTTTAAACCATTTTCATTTAACATGTGAGAAAATGAAGACTCAGAGAAGAAGATTTGTCTTTCTGTCAGTTCATGGCAGAGTCCGGATTCAAGGTGAGGTCTCTGGACAGTCAGTGTGTCGGGTTTTCCTTCCTGAACCATCCTGCCTCTTCAAGTTTACAGTTGTGTTCTCAGAAAGAGAACAGTGAAGTTACCCAGACACAGTAGAGGAGGGGGATAGGCAGATGAGTTCTGTGTCCCTTTTGTGCATTTAATTTGCCTCAGTCTTCTCAATGGTTTTAACTCATTACTACAAAATATAGAAAACAAACAGGTTCTTTGAGCTGTGCTCTCTTTGAAAACTCTTTAATAATAATTTTGAATTATTTGGTCTTTTTAGTGTCATCCTAGTTACTTCTGATAAGGATGGTCAGAGGACAAAATACCATTTTGTTTCCACTAATACAAGTATACGTAGGAATTCTTCCAGCTAACTGTGACATCGTATTTATATGCCATGGGTTAAAACCACTTTCATGTGGGTTCTGAGATACATAGGAAGGTTGAAAAGACTTTAGAGACGGCTACCACGGTTTTATTTCTCTTCTCCTTTTTGAGGGCTGGGAAATCTCAGGTTATTTAATTTTAGAGTATTTTTAATTTAAATATTTTATGTTTAACCTCTGTTGTAAAATACAATAAAAAATTTAAAAACCACACAGAAATGTATAGTTTAGCGAATTAAGTCAGATAACCTGTAGCTCTTACCACCAGCTCACGAAATGAAACATTGCCAGCCACTCTGGAAAACCCTTTTATGTTCCCCGTGAAAATCACAGATCTCTCTCTACCTCAACAAGTAACCACTCTCCTGGCTTTTATAATGCCCACTTCTTTATGTTTCCTTATGGCTTTTTCCCCTGCCTGTCCTTAGATAATAAAGTGAAATCTTGCTCATTTAAAAAAGCCTGGTACATATTTTAAATATTTCTTAATCTACAGGCTCCCCTCCATTTCTTTCTATTCCTTACAATTTACCTTTTGAAGAACCTTTTGACCTGTAGCCTTTCCATAGTCTGGATTTTGGTGATTGAATATTCAAAGGTGACAAGATCATGGTTCTCTGAGGATTGCCTTCCTCAGGCGATTGGCTTCCTTATGGCGTAGGGAAGCTACTGGTCTTCTTGATGCGGTTTTGGGCCCTGTGGTGGCTTTAAGTCATTTGGTGGCACTGTTCTGCTTTCCTGGTTGCGATGCTAATGGTTACAGGCCCATATATAGGCATTTTTTGTTTGTCTACCTTTTCCTTTAAAAACAATTTGTACAAATGTGTGAGGTACATGTGAAATTTAGTTACATGTGTGTAATGCATAATAAACAAGTCAGAGCGTTTAGGGTGTCCACCACCCACGTACAGCACATGTTTGTTAACTGTAGTCATCCTACTCTGCTATCAAATATTGAATTTATTCCTTCTAACTCTGTGTTCATACCATTTAACTCACCTTTCTTCATCATTCCTTCTCCCCAGTTACCCTTCCCAGCCTCTGTTATCTGGCTTTCTTTACTCTCTACTTCTTGTTTGTTTTTTTGAGAGAGTCTCACACTGTAGCCCAGGTTGGAGTGCAGTGGCGCAGTCTCGGCTCACTGCAACTTCCACCTCCTGGGATCAAGTGATTCTCCTGCCTCAGCCTCCCGAATAGCTGGGATTACAGGCATACACCGCCAGGCCTGGCTAATTTTTGTATTTTTAGTAGAGACAGGATTTCACCATGTTGGCCAGGCTGGTCTCAAACTCCTGACCTCAAGTGATTTGCCCACCTCTGCCTCCCAAAGTGCCGGGATTACAGGTGTGAGCCACCATGCCTGGCCAAATTTTGTTACTTTATGTAGAACTACTTTTATATTGAGAGCCATACTTGTGGCCTCAACTTACTTGCAGGTTACTCTGGAAGCCAACTCCTGTGAAGGCAGGGGACTCAAATTATCATTTGTCCATCTTAATTATGAAGGCCAGCTTTCATTTGCTGTGAAAACAACATGGATAATTTGGGAGACCAGAATACATTGTGAAATAGTTAATTCAAGTAGAGTATGTTAAAAATGAGGGGTTTTTTTCCCCCTGAATGTACCCTCAAGATTTTATTGTCTTCATCATAAAAGGTAATGCTTAGAACTAGTTAATTTTGCTCTTTCTCTTCTTTTCTCCTCCCAGTTCAAAATGCTTGCATCTCTTAACAGCCAGCATTCTCTTATATTTGCAATTGGGCTCAAAGCACTGAAGCCTCGGCACAATCTTCTTTTTAGATGTAGCATTTTCCCAGAATTCCAGAAAATGGGTTTAGTATTCCCACCATAGCCACTCACTTCCTGTCATAATGCTGCTTACCCTGGGCATACATAGAATCCTTGTAATAGAGGCAGGAGGCAGAGAAATTCTAGACAGACAGGGGCCGGTCCCTGGTGAAACCTCACCATCAAAAACCAAAACGAAAAAACAGCCTGAAACCCGCAGCCCAAAGTGAGAACTTCTGTTCCTGTTTGCCCACTCTCTTCTGGTTGGTTCTTTCTGATTAATGCCTTTTTACCAATCGATTGCTGCCTTTTCCAGAACTACCTATGACCTGCCCTGCCCTGTTCCTGTGCCTATAAAGACCCCAGACTCAGTTGGGGGAGAGGGTGAGAGAGAGGGAGCGGGAGCCTGACTTCAGGGAAGATAACCTGTACTTCCCGTCCCCTCTCCACCTCCTCTTTCTGCTGAGAGCTGTTTTCATTGTTCAGTAAAATTCTCTGCCTTCACCATCCTTCAACTATCCATGTGACCTCATTCTTCTTGGATGCTGGACAAGAGGTTGGGACCCATCAACTGTGGGTACCCAGAAAGGCTGCAACACCAGCCCTTTGCCCTTTCCAGTGGAGGGCAGCTGCCCCATGCAATGAGGCAAGGGGCCAACTGAGCTGTTAACACACCGCTGTCCATGGACAGTGGAACTAAAGGAGCACTGTAACACCCACTCTGGGGCTTCAGGGTCGTGGGCACCCTCACCTGGAAGCCACTTCAAGGGCCAACTGAGCTGCTAATACACTGCTCCCTGTGGATGGCAGAACTAAAGGAGCACTGTATCACCCCCTCTGGGGCTTCGGGGTCATGGGCATCCTCACCTGGGTGCAGCTGTGTTCCCCTTGAGGCGACATGCCTGGTCTGGCCGTGGGCCCCGCACGGAGCTTGCTTCTGTGTTGGCGTCTGGAGCCGCTGGCCAGGTCCAGCACTTGCTTGCTCATGTGTTCCCTCCACAAGGTGTTGAGTGTGGTGGCCGAGTAGAGGGGGCACCCCTGCTGGGAGTCCAGCGAAGGGGCTGAGAAAAATCCTGCATCACTTGCTCTTCTTGTACTGTGTCATTTTGTAGGGTTGGTGCTTGCCACACTTGTTATGGAAAGTTTGATGGTTTTTAGGAATGTTTACCATGTTTATAGGAGTGCTATGGGAACAGAAAGAAAAATGAGTTTTTTTAAGTGTCCTAAAATACTGTTAGTCTCTGCCTCTTGCCCCTTTAGTGGAACTTTTTGATTATGCAGAATTACAACTTGCTGAAGCCCAGTTGAGGTAGCTTTGAAGGAAGTTTATTTCTTCTTTTGCCTCTATTCAGAGAGTGGGGAATTTTGTGACTATGTAAATTTGCTAAGGAGACACCATTTCAGATTCTTATCTTTCCCAGGACTCAAGTGGCTCTTGTTTTGCAACTTTTTTTGCTGTTGTTTTTGAGACAGGGTCTTACTCTCTCATTCAGGCTGGAGTGCAGTGGTGTGATCTTGGCTCACTGTAACCTCCGCCTACCAGGTTCAAGTGATTTTCCCACATCAGCCTCCTGAGTAGCTGGGAGTACAGGCATGCGTCACCACGCCTGACTAATTTTTTTTTTTGTATTTTTTGGTAGAGATGGTGTTTCACCATGTTGTCCAGGCTGGTCTTGAACTCCTGACCTCAAGTGATCTGCCCACTTTGGCCTCCCAAAGTGCCGGGATTACAGACATGAGCCATCACCTCCAGCCAATTTTGTATTATTTTGAATAACAAAGGGCATTTTTGTTACTCCCTGCAAGGAAGTAGCTTTTACATTAATACCTTTTCTTTTTGAAAAGTGACTTTGATAAAGATGTAGAAAAACTTTGTAAAATTTTGTTTGATAACCTTTTATGAATTAAAAACAAATTTTAATTCAGATTATATGGCCGGTTCTTAATATGAGACCAGGTACAGTGGCTTACACCTGTAATCCCAGCACTTTGGGAGGCCAAGGGGGGCAGATGGCTTGAGTTTAGGAGATCCAGACCAATGTAGGCAACAAGGTGAAACCTCATCTCTACTTAAAAAAGAAAAAAAAAAAAAAGCTGAGAGTGGAGGCTTGTGCCTATAGTCCCAGCTACTCGGGAGGCTGAGCCTGGCGGGCAGAGGTTGCAATGAGCCAAGATCATGACCCTGTATTCCAGCCTGTCTGACAGAGCGAGACCCTGCCTCAAACAAACAAACAAACAAACAAACACATAAATTTGTTTGGCTGTGTCTTCCACCTGAAACCAGATTGGGATCTCTTAGTACTACAGCTCACATAGCATTCAGGTAGATGGAGCTAGAAATAAGCCCAGGTATGCATTTTCCTTCAGGACTTTTTAACACTAAGCTAGAAAATATAAGTATCTCATAAACCTTATCCTTTTAAGTAAATCTTTAGTAGGAACCAGAATTGTAAATTTCTTCCTTCTCTACCCCAAAATATAGATGCATGTCTTCATTTAATTTTAGTCATTCTTGGTGAATGTGATAATTAGGGTAAAGTACAATGAGATGTGCAAATTGGATGGTGAATTCAGTAAATGTAACAGCTGATCAGGGCTTCTCTTCTCAGTGTCACTTTATGAAGGTGTTCTGATATACTGATATATTCTTGAGTTTCCTTCCCGCCTCCGCTTTTTTCTTTTCTCTCTTTCTGCCCTTGTTGAAAGGTATTAACTTCTACAGTGTTGCTGTGAGTAGAGTATCAGGATATTGATCTTAGGGGAGGTGAACTAATTATAGATTTTTTTTTCATTTTATGAGGATATTCTTCATAATAGGAATATAGAATACATGCCATATACGTGAGATTACTTTTGTTAATCCATTTAAGAATGGAGCGCTTTACTTTACCTTGCTTAACAAGAAGGAAATAATTGATTCAGATGCTGCATGCATTGATTCAGATGCTGCATTCAAGGTGAGTTTTGAATGCAGTGAGGCGTATATGCCGTGGTCTGACTTCCGTAAGCCTCACTCAACTGACTTTCCTTTGGTTCTTAAAGTTTCGCTGAGGACTAGCTGGGCACGGTGGCTCATGCCTGTAATCCCAGCATTGTGGGAGGCTGAGGCAGGCGGATCACCTGAGGTCGGGAGTTCAAGACCAGCCTGACCAACATGGAGAAACCCTGTCTCTACTAGAAACACAAAATTAGTCGGGCGTGTTGGCACATGCCTGTAATCCCAGCTATGCGGGAGGCTGAAGCAGGAGAATCGCTTGAACCTGGGAGACCAAAGTTGCGGTCAGCTGAGATCATGCCATTGTGCTCCAGCCTGGGCAACAAGAGTGACACTCCGTCTCAAAAAAAAAAAAAAAAAAAAAAAAAAGAAAAAAATGTTACACTGAGGACTAAACTCTAACCTTTTTTCTCTCTTGCCCAAATTCTTATGTAAGGGATCTAGGGAGTCACACCCTACAAACCCTGTAAATTTCGTCAGATGGGTTTTATTTAACCCTATGTAATATGCCTTACTTTTCAGCCTGACTCTGGCATAATATCACATGACAGGTAAGAAAAATCAAAATATTTTACCCTAAAATACCTTTTTTTTTTTTTTGCCGTATCTTAAAATGGCCCTGCAAAGTCATCTTTTATGGGGGGAATATTTGCATCTGAGAGTCTATCACCTTTTGAAGGTCTAGATAGGAAACATTTGCCATTTATTTGTCTCTAAGGGTGGCCACCTATAAGACCTCGTCTACAGAATAACCTTGGTCTCCACAACCCCCCAGACAGTTCTGTTGATTCCAGGTCTTAGATAATAACTCTTTTGAACAATTGTCAATCAGAAAATCTTGGAAACCATCTATGACCTGTGTGACCCCCCCCCCACCTGCTCTCCAATTATCCTACTTTGCTGCACCAATCCAATATATACCTCACATGTACTGACTGATGTCTTATATTTCCCTAAAACATATACAATCAAACTGTAACCCAGCAACCCTGGGCAGGTGTTCTCAGGACCTCCTGAGACTGTGCCTGAAGCCATGGTTACTCATATTTAGCACATAATAAACTTCTTTAAATATTTTGGAGTTTGACTCTTTTTGTTGACAACACAAAAATACCATTGAACCTTACATTTCATGGTATAGGGAAGTGTCATCCCAAAGAGTCTCAAGGTGGCTAAATAGTACAAAGGAGAACTTTTATTGGTGATACTGGTATGTAAGCTGAGAAGAGGAAGTCTCCAGCATAGACTGAAGGTGCTCTCTCTCTTTAGAGGAAAAGGACAGACTGTGTTTTATGCCTTACCAGTTCTGTATTACACAATGGAGTCATTCATATTCAGCAGGTTTGGGGGAAAAGCTATACATATTTATGAGGGGAGCAGAATACATGCATAATGAATAAACATATATGTAACATATATCCCATATTCGCTTTGTGGTAGGGTTTTAGCGTTAAAATGAGGTGGAATTTCACTATTTATGTCAAAAGGTGAACAATGGCACACAAAGACTTTGTGCAGCCTCTATAAGCTAGCTGAAACTGGTTTCTGGTCTCTGGTAGCTTATCAGAAAAGAATGTTTATGAGGCCCATCATCTGTCCAATCAAGCGGCCTGGGCTGTAAATCAGTTCTGATAATTTGCCTGATAGCTCCTATTGTTAAGGAGTTAAACAAGAGGGTGGTTATTCTTGTAGCCGTAGGAATTTAGAAAAATGCATGCCAGCCAGGCCCTGAACCCTTGACCCACAGGTAACTGTTTCCTTAACCTTAGGGTTTGTCTTAGTTGATTAAGGGGCATCATTTTGATCTTGCAGGTCACAGGAGGAAAAAAAGCTCTTCCACTACCCTCTTAGGCTCAGTAGCTGAGGACTGTGAATCAAAATGATAAAGGACAGATTAACAGGAATAAAAAAATACATATAATTACATATGGATATACAGGATTTAACAAATAAATGTGACGACACAGTTAGGAATTTGGGGCTTATATACCATCTTAACAAAGGGAATGAAATATAGAGTCTTGTTAGACAAAGAAGAAAAGGTTTGGGGCTTCTTGGTGGGGTAAGTTGTGGGAAAGGGACTAAAAAGAATACAGTAAATAAGGGTCATTTGTAAGGTTTTTTAAAATGCAAACTAGAATCTTTTCAGGTGCCAAGAGTTGTCTTCAGAGTAGTTCTCTTCCTGATACTGGAGAGGGAGACACCTTTACAAATGGAACTTTATGTCCTGTTTTTAGTAAGATGGGGAAGGACAGGGAGCTTTTTTTCTGTGTCTCCTTTTTCTTACATGCTTTCAGCTCAAAATAGTCCTTATGCTATAGTGGCATATTTTTGGATGGTATATTCTTGTCCCCTTCCATGAGTAAATGAGTTTCGAGGTAACTGATAATATTACACCAGACTTTGTAAGGGTCATATTTGGACCTACAGTGAGTTCTGTCGTATTTGAACTCAGAACAGTAATTTTTCTTTTGCTGTTTTTCACTTAAAAAGATACTAATTTCAAAGTATGTTTTATAATGTGTGCAATATAGTACTGTAGTACTGCACATATATGATTTATATGTAACTGCATGTATTTGGGGTACATGAGGGCTTTTCTGTTCTTTGCTTTTGTTTTTACTGGTGAGTGTCTAGTGGCCACTGGTCTGTGAACTTATTTGTATTTATTAATGTACAAATAATGTTCAAACCTTTTATTTAAGTGTTAATGTGTATTTCTGTATAATTTTTATATTTCAGTGGAGGGTGGTCTTTCCAACTTCATGTGTATTCTTTGAAGCAAAAATTCCTCTTGGTATCTGACAGGCATCTAAGCTTATATTGTATGCATGATAGGCACAAAATAAATATTCATTAATGAATTTAAAAATCATATATAAAAGGAAATTGTTGATTTTCATCATTTACTCCAGAAATTTTTATGGATTCATTACATAGCAGTTAGAAATGGTGATAGTACATTGAGTGGGTAAGTTAGAAATTGACATATTGCAAAGTAATAGGTGACCCTTACAAAAGAAACAGAAGAATGAATAGGTATGGCTTACTGAGATTATTTATTATGGGGCCACACAGCTTGATGGAGCTTGGTAACCCGTAGCTTAGGGCATTATTATTTTGAAGCAAAGGGCAGTGATAGATGATATCCAGTAATGACCCTGTCTTTATTTTGACCTTGGACAAGCCATTTAATTTTTCTTATCCTCAGTTTCCTCTTTTATAAAACGAAATGACAGGGCTAGAAAGCTTTTGATGTCCTCTAAAAATTTGAAATTCTACATGTACTCTGATTATCTGAGGCAATCACCTTACAAAGTCACTTAGATTCGCTATATTCTGTGTAATAAGAAAGATAAGCATGTCATGGAAACATTTTCATTAGAATGATTACTTTTTTTTCTTTTCTTTCTTTTTTTTTCTTTTTTTGACGAAAAATGATTTGGGATGTGGTTCAGTTTTTTGAGATTAAAAGGGCAAATTTGGATGAATAGGTGAAAGCTATATGAATTAAAGTTTTATAATAATAACATATGGCATTTGTGATATGGAAATTTTAAAGCAATGAACTCCCTGCATCTGATGAAATAAAGCAGAAGCCACGTGACCACTTATCAGGGATATTGTAGAAAATATTGACCAGTTGGGTAAAATCCATTCAAACAGGCAACCTTCCTATCCAAGAGAAACTCCCCTAATGTTGGGGAACTCTTTGAGGTTACATAAAGCAAGTTAGGCAGGTAGATAAGGAGGTACTGTTTATGGCATCTGTGTCCTCTTGGGTTAGTCTTAATCTTGGGATGATACCTTCCAAGGAGCTTGTCAGGATGCAGCCTTACCACTGCTGCTGGGGAACTCTTTCCTCTTGCTCTGTTTTGGTGTCAGGCTTTGAGAGTTTCTTCTTTTTGTTCTTAATGTCTTATCCAACAAAGGTAGTTATTTACAATTTGGAGTATTTTCTTTCACAGTGTACCTTTTCTACGCATGTATCTTTCAAAATCTACAATTTTCTATGCATGTACCTTCTTTATGAAAATTGGACCTAGTTTACGTCCTGTTCGATAACTTGCTACTTTCGTGTAACCATATATTGTGGACACATTTCCTTGTCAGAACTTGTAGATCTCTATAATTCTCTGTTTATAAAGTACTTACTGCATGGCAGCAGTTTTAAAGTGCTTTTCACATATTAACAACATTTAACCCTCATGACAACCTCATGAGGTAGGAACTTCTATTACAGGTGAAGAAGCGGAAGCACAGAGAGGTTAAGTAATTCCCCTACAGCTATATAGTTAGTAAATAGCAGAGCCAGTGTTGGAACCCAGGCAGCCTGGCTTAAGTCTGGGGGCTAACCATTTTACTACCCTGCTTCTCAAATGACTATAAGGTTCCTTTATGTGCCTATGCCATGATTCATATTAGCTACTCCTCGTGGTTGTACTTTGAGTTCTCTCCTGTTTCCTTTTTGCTACTACAATGTGCCAGGCATATTCGAAGTCTGGTAACATCCTTGTGGACTGAAATACACAAAAATCCCCATCTTTATGACATTCATGCTCTGGAGGAAGGAGGTGGTTGGAGACAGACTATTAAAAGGTTAAATAAGAAAATTACATTGACTTGGCACAGTGGCTTATGCCTGTAATCCCAGCACTTTGGGAGGCCAAGATGGGCAGATCACTTGAGCTCAGGAGTTTGAGACCAGGCTGAGCAAAACCCTGTGTCTAAAAAACAAAAAACAAAAATCAAAAAGTATCTGGGTAATAGTGGCGTGTGCCTGTAGTCCCAGCTACTTGGGAGGCTGAGGCAGGAGGATCACTTGAGCCTGGGAGGTGGAGGTTTCACTGACCTGAGATGGAGCCACACCCTGAAAAAAAAAAAGAGGAAAGAAAGAGAAAGGAAGGAAGGAAGGAAAGAAAGAGAGGGAGAAGGGAAAGAAAGAAAGGAAAGGAAAGAAAGAAAGAAGACAGACAGACAGAAAGAAAGAAGGAAACAAAGAAAGAAAGAGAGAAAGAAAGAGAGAAAAGAAAGAAGCCAGACCCGAAAAGAAAGAAAGGAAGAAAGAAAGGAGCCAGACCTGAAAAAAGAAAGAGAAAGAAAGATACATAGAGCCAGACCCAAAAATAGAAAAAGGAAGAAAGAAAGGAAGAGAAAGAAAGAAAAGAGAGAAAGAAAGGGAAGGAAGGAAGGAAAGAAAGAAAGAAAGAAAAATTACATGGTAGAGGAGCAGATGAGAAGTACTATGAAAAAAAAATAGGCCAGGCGTGGTGACTCATGCCTGTAATCCCAACACTTTGGGAGGCTGAGGCGGGCAGATCACTCGATGTCAGGAGTTCGAGACCAGCCTGGTCAACATGGTGAAACCTTGTCTCTACTAAAAATACAAAAATTAGCTGGGCGTGGTGGAACGTGCCTGTAATCCCAGTTACTTGGGAGGCTGAGGCAGGATAATTGCTTGAACCCAGGAGGCGGAGGTTGCAGTGAGCTGAGATCACACCACTGCACTCCAGCCTGGGCTAAGAAGCAAGACTCTGTCTAAAAAAAAAAAAAAGGAGAAGAAATAAAGCATGGAAGCAGCCAGTGGTGTTGCTGTGGGGTGTAAGAGTTTTAAGCAGGTAAGAGAGTGATGTGAGCAAAGTTGAGGCAGATGAAGGAAAGTGAACCATGTGGACATCTGGGCCAAGAACGTATCAGTGGAGAAACGGCAAGTGCCAGGGCTTAATGTCAAGTGCATGCATGACTTTTTTTCAGGAACACTCAAAAGACCTCTATGGCTGGAACAGAGTGAATGAGGAAAGAGTAGGAGAAGATAAGGGAAGGAACACAGAAGGGAGGGATGCCCAGGTAGTTAGAGCTTTGTAGGCGATTCTTATGAACTGTTAGTTCTTATGAGATGATGATATATGAAACGATTTTGAGGAGAGGAGTACCATGTTCTGGCTTCTGTTTTAAA